>NC_034184.2:19751294-20051294 GCF_002021735.2 Oncorhynchus kisutch
GTCATAAACAGCTCAATGCTTGAAGCACAGCGAAGAGCTGCTGGCAAAATGCACGAAAGTGCTGTTTGAATGAATGCTTATGAGCCTGCTGCTGCCTACCACCGCTCAGTCAGACTGCTCTATCAAATATCAAATCATAGACTTAATTATAACATAATAACACACAGAAATGCGAGCCTTTGGTCATTAATATGGTCGAATCCGGAAACTATCATTTCGAAAACAAAACGTTTATTATTTCAGTGAAATATGGAACCGTTCCGTATTTTATCAAATGGGTGGCATCCCTAAGTCTAAACATTGCTGTTACATTGTACAACCTTCAATGATATGTCATAATTACGTAAAATTCTGGCAAATTAGTTCGCAACGAGCCAGGCGGCCCAAACTGTTGCATATACACTGACTCTGCGTGCAATGAACGCAAGAGAAGTGACACAATTTCACCTGGTTAATATTGCCTGCTAATCTGGATTTCTTTTAACTAAATATGCAGGTTTAAAAAATATATACTTCTGTGTATTGATTTTAAGAAAGGCATTGGTGTTTATGGTTAGGTACAGTCGTGCAACGATTGTGCTCTTTTCGCAAATGCGCTTTTGTTAAATCATACCCCGTTTGGCTAAGTTGGCTGTCTTTGTTAGGATGGAAATAGTCTACAACGTTCACAATGAGTCAGGCGGCCCAAACTGCTGCATATACCCTGACTCTGTTGCAAGAGAAGTGACACAATTTACCTAGTTAAAAGAAATTCATGTTAGCAGGCAATATTAACTAAATATGCAGGTTTAAAAAATATATACTTGTGTATTGACTTAAAGAAAGGCATTGATGTTTATGGTTAGGTACACGTTGGAGCAACGACAGTCATTTTTCACGACTGCGCACTGCATCGATATGCAACGCAGGACATGCTAGATAAACTAGTAATATCATCAACCATGTGTAGTTAACTAGTGATTATGATTGATTGATTGTTTTTTACAAGATAAGTTGAATGCTAGCTAGCAACTTACCTTGGCTTCTTACTGCATTCGCTTAACAGGCAGGCTCCTTGTGGAGTGCAATGAGAGGCAGGTGGATAGAGCATTGGACTAGTTAACTGTAAGGTTGCAAGATTGAATCCCCGAGCTGACAAGGTAAAAATCCGTGGTTCTGCACCTGAACAAGGCAGTTACCCCTCCGTTCCTAGGCCGTCATTGAAAATAAGATGTGTTTTTGTGTTCTTAACTGTGTTCTTGTGTTCTTAACTGACTTGCCTAGTTAAATAAAGATGTAAATAAAATAAAAATGAAAAAGAAAGGCCAAATCGGTGTCCAAAAATACAGATTTCCGATTGTTATGAAAACTTGAAATCTGACCTAATTAATCGGCCATTCCGATTAATCAGTCGACCTCTACTACAAAGTGTAAAGAGGATAATTTTGGTCAAAGCCAGTCTTCTCTAAAACAGAGTTTGGAACCTCAGTGTGTCACAATAACTAAATTATAATCCAAACCCAACATTGATTATGTCAACAAATCATGCCCCCTTTGCCAAGCTCCATGTGCAAATCGCCCCTCCACCCACTTCACTGCCCTTAACTGAACATGGCACCATTGTTTCATCTCCCCCAAGGTGTTCAAAGGATGGCAGAGTGAAGTTCTATGGTTTGCATGCCCTGCTGAAGGACCCTAGTATGTGGAATAGGCAGTTGGAGTTCGTCGGTCCCCAAGTCTGCCCCTGTAACTCTAGCTTGGTGTGCAACAACCGGTGGTGGTGTGTATAACCAGAGGTACTGGAATATAATGACCTCTGGTATAACTTAGCTAATGACGTTATATAATGTTATTGTTGGTTATGCAGGTAGCTATCTAGCTACCTCATTACAACTTAGTTAGGTCATAACTCATATAAGTTTCTGTATTGTCTAGATACTGCTGGGTTATATATCGTTATCTTTTGATAACGCTAGCGAGGGAGGCTAGCTAGCTAGCTACTGACCTCTTGGTATAACTTAGCTAATATTATTGCTGGTTATGTAGGTAGCTATCTATTGATACAGCTAGCTAGGTACCTCATAGTTACCTCATTACAACTTAGTTAGGTCGTAGCTCATACAAGTTTATTGTGTATTGTCTACATACTGCTGGTTATATAACGCTATCATTTGATAATGCTAGTGAGGCAACTCTTCCTTAATGCTAGCCTACAAGTCAGATTTGCAGGTCAGTTCGTAGCTCATACAAGTGTATTCTGTATTGTCTAGGGAAAAACTAAATAATGGATTCAGCTATGGTGGTAGCTAACTCATGTCTGAATCTCACTAATACAGTGAACTAAAAGCAAACCGTGACAGTTTTACCAGCCTGAATCTAATCTGGAGATATACTCAGTCTATATCTGTAAAGTATATAATTAGGGTTTCCACAACCACAAAGTCAACATTGGCTACATCGTAAAAAATTATGAAAACAATAAAGTGCTTTTTGGTCTGAATTTAAGGTTAGGGTTCGGAATAAGGCTAGCAGTGTAGTTAAGGTTACGGTTAGTTTTAAAATCCCATTTTAAGAAGATCAATTGTAGAAATGGGCGGTATTTATGACTTTGTGGCTGTGGTAACTAATGACGACCTAGAATTAGCTTGACCCGAGTTACTGTCCTGATGACACAGACGGCTTCATCAACAACAATGTGTGTTATGTGAAATGTTGTATAAAAATACCCTGTTTGATAAACTAATAGGTTAATTACCCATCCTCTTGATACAGTACAAGTAGTAGAGTCGTTTTGGTTGTGAAGTGCAATTTTAAAAAGCTTTTTCCTTTCTTTATTAGAAAATGCAATTTACCACTTGGCAGTCTATTGTATCACCCTGTCATAGGCCCTCCCTGTCAACACCACCTCATAAGATGAGGAAGTACTTTGTTAAAGAGGATTGCCTGCTGCAGTTGTTCGAGAGATGTCTAGTTTGCAGCCGAACATGCAACATAGAGAAGACCAGCAAAGGGACCCTCAGCATCACATAGACATGACCTCGCTGTGAGTATTCCTATAAATGGCACAGGGAGGACACTTGAATCAGGTTCGTGTTTAGAATTTTCTCCCAATTCACCATAACCTAGCATGGTGGAACCAGCCTGATTGCTGCATTTACTATTCTATTTCACTTTACATATGGCATCTGAAGTGAAATAGAAAGTTGGTTCCACCATGCTAATCATAACCACCATTGATAACGTAATCGGTCCTCTGTGTGTGACTCTGATGAGGGGCCAGGAGCTGATCTACGCTGCCATGCCCATCAACAGGGCGCTGGCAAAGACCTTACCTCCAGCCTCACCTCTTGCCTGTCTCCGTCGATAGGGAGACCAGAATTAGGTAGGTTTAGTCTGACCTGATCAAACTTCAACATAGTATACAGTATGTTTGTTTGTCAGATATCCCCTATCTAACTGCCATTGGTAATAGAACAGTGACTGTGTATGTGTTCACAGATGCATATATAGAGTCAGCACTGGGAGACTTGCAAGATGATGTGATGGAGTCCTGACCAACAGGACTTGTATTCTGTGCCTCTTGGGCTTACAATCAGAGGGGCTGCCTCATAGAGATCCTATTAACTTACTCATATTCTAATTCTATGGGCCATATTCTAATTCTATGGGCCATTTCTAAAGAAATTATAAACCAATTACAGGAAATGGGATCAATACAGATTGGGTTGGTGTGTATTGTCCCGAGACAGAGAGAGACCTCCAGCGTAGCCAGTCACTGTCTGAACCCAGAGTCTCAGATACACAGAGAGACCTTCAGCCTAGCCAGTCACTGTCTGAACCCAGAGTCTCAGATACACAGAGAAACCAGTTGCCTAGCCAGTCACTGTCTGAACCCAGAGTCTCAGATACACAGAGAGACCTTCAGCCTAGCCAGTCACTGTCTGAACCCAGAGTCTCAGATACACAGAGAAACCTCCAGCCTAGCCAGTCACTGTCTGAACCCAGAGTCTCAGATACACAGAGAGACCTCCAGCCTAGCCAGTCACTGTCTAAACCCAGAGTCTCAGATACACAGAGACCTCCAGCCTAGCCAGTCACTGTCTAAACCCAGAGTCTCAGATACACAGAGAGACCTCCAGCCTAGCCAGTCACTGTCTAAACCCAGAGTCTCAGATACACAGAGAGACCTCCAGCCTAGCCAGTCACTGTCTGAACCCAGAGTCTCAGATACACAGAGAGACCTCCAGCCTAGCCAGTCACTGTCTAAACCCGGTGTCCAGTGTCCCAGACACAAAGAGAGACCTCCAGCCTAGCCAGTCAATATCTGAAGACTCTACACATAGAATTAGTGGAGACTCGAGGAACCCTGGAGTTCCTCAAGGAACCATTGTTATTAATTGTTCATATTTGCACCTTTGGTTAGTTGAGCGACTATTGGAGGAACCTTGGAGGAATGTTTCAATGTAGCAAAGGGTTCATGGAGGAACAATGGACTAGAGGTGTGGCTTAGTAGGGGCGTGGCTTTCAGAAAGATCTTTTTAGGCCACCTGTAGGAGTAAATGTCATTTCTGTTCATCTGTTCTGTTGTACTGTCAACACAAGTTAAGGTTGAAAACTGACAGTTTTGTAGAATCAATGAGGCTTACAGAGATGTAAGAGTTCATCAAGAGCCTATGCAAATCCCAAAGTTGTAATAGTTAGCATTTTATTACTATATGTAATCAGTAATGTTAATATTGTACTACAATATGCAATATGCATAAATATTCAAGGGAAATAAATTAATCACATGTATCACATTTACTCTAATGGGTGGCCAAAACCTGAAAGCCACACCTCCAATCTTCTGATAGGCTGCCACCTAAATACCCCAAATACCTCTACAATATATTACTAATAAGGTAAAAAATGTAACCCCTCTCCATCCATGTGAAAAGGTTTGAACCTTAACACATGCATTCACCGAAAACCCTTTTCCTCAAAGAACATTTTACAACTGGAAAGGTTTCCCCTATGGGCAATTATTTAAACTCCATAAAGGTTCTTCCAGATTCCTTTACTTATAAGAGTAAAGTAAGTCACAGTATAGTCCTCCTGGACACTCTTATCTGGGCTGGTTGGTATCATTTGATCTGATGAAGATGATGATGCATAACAGTCCCGTATAGATGCTCACCCATACACACAAAATTCCACACAAACGTACACACGCACACAAACAGGGCATGCACGCACACACACACACAATAACCAACTCACCGAGCCCTTGCGATGACCGTGACGGTCTCCACGGCCGAAGAAGTAGGCCTCCTCAAAGGAGGAGTGGCCACCTTTGAGCTTCTCCGATAGGTTCCTGTACAGGCGCTTGGCAGCGCTGGGAGAGGCAGGGCCTCCCGAGCACTTCCTGGTTTGGGCCAGCTGCAGGTTCTGCATCTGTTGAGTCATGCTGACAGAATAGAAGTTCCTAAGGAAGAGAAAAGTCATTTGAATGTGTCAGACAAATTTCTATTGAGGACAGTAATAGTCAATTATATATTGGCTGACAATGAAGACAGTACAAATTGATGAGTTTGAAAAATTGATGAGTTTCAGGTTCTGTCATTCTGACAGAACATAAGTTCCTAAAGGAAGGGAGGAAAATATATTAGAAAAAAATACCAAGGCACTCTTCATATCTGGTGTAAGTTCAAATCTTCATCATCTTCACATGTCCTCAAGGACTATGTAATCTTCCTGTGTTTTATATACACTGCTCAAAAAAATAAAGGGAACACTTAAACAACAAATGTGCATGTGTCTGCTCAAACGGTCAGAAACAGACTCCATGAGGGTGGTATGAGGGCCCGACGTCCACAGGTGGGGGTTGTGCTTACAGTCCAACACCGTGCAGGACATTTGGCATTTTCCAGAGAACACCAAGATTGGCAAATTCGCCACTGGCGCCCTGTGCTCTTCACAGATGAAAGCAGGTTCACACTGAGCACGTGACAGATGTGGAGAACGTTGTGGAGAACGTTCTGCTGCCTGCAACATCCTCCAGCATGACCGGTTTGGCGGTGGGTCAGTCATGGTGTGGGGTGGCATTTCTTTGGGGGGCCGCACAGCCCTCCATGTGCTCGCCAGAGGTAGCCTGACTGCCATTAGGTACCGAGATGAGATCCTCAGACCCCTTGTGAGACCATATGCTGGTGCGGTTGGCCCTGGGTTCCTCCTGAGTTCCTCCTAATGCAAGACAATGCTAGACCTCATGTGGCTAGAGTGTGTCAGCAGTTCCTGCAAGAGGAAGGCATTTGTGCTATGGACTGGCCCGCCCGTTCCCCAGACCTGAATCCAATTGAGCACATCTGGGACATCATGTCTCGCTCCATCTACCAACGCCACGTTGCACCACAGACTGTCCAGGAGTTGGCGGATGCTTTAGTCCAGGTCTGGGAGGAGATCCCTCAGGAGACCATCCGCCACCTTATCAGGAGCATGCCCAGGCGTTGTAGGGAGGTCATACAGGCACGTGGAGGCCACACACACTACTGAGCCTCATTTTGACTTGTTTTAAGGACATTACATTACATTACAAGTTGGATCAGCCTGTAGTGTGGTTTTCCACTTTAATTTTGTGTGTGACTCCAAATCCAGACCGCCATGGGTTGATAAATTTGATTTCCATTGATAATTTTTGTGTGATTTTGTTGTCAGCACATTCAACTATGTAAAGAAACAAGTATTTAATAAGAATATTTAATTCATTCCGATCTAGGATGTGTTATTTTAGTGTTCCCTTTATTTTTTTGAGCAGTGTATATTTCCACACGATGAGGTTGGAATAATACTGTGAAATTGTGAAAACTATTATAATGCCCTTTTAGTGTAAGAGTTGTTTGAAAAGACCACCTGAAATTTCTGCGTGTTTTGGTGGGATGGAGTTTTGGCCTGCCTGGTGACATCACCATACGTTAAATTAGTTAATAGACCAATAAGAAACTGAGTTTCAAACCTCTGCATTCAGCTGTGAGAAGGCTCAGTTAGGTGGAGCGCTCTTCAGAAACCATTCATGAAAAAGGAACATTCTAATGTTCCTCTATTCATTATCTCTTCACTGTCACAGAAGACAGGCTAGTGAGTCACGACAAACATCATTATCTTTCCTCTGCCAAAACATAATTAGTGTTCACATAGCTACAGAGGGATGTGATGCTTGAATTAAAAACATGCTTTAGTTTTCCAATAGAATGACTGCGTTTACACAGGCAGCCCAATTATTATATTTAGTCAGAAATTGGGCCTGAGGAATAGAAAGAATAACAAAACAAATGCTCCTAAAGATGGCTTATTTTGGTCCTTTATGCTTCTCAAGAGTACAGTATATGTTAAGTAAAGATGAATCCTCTCTATCATTTCCAGGACCAATTAGTTTCATACATTTCTTGAATAAAGCAAGATTGATTAATTGAATGAGTGATTGATTAATTGGCTGACAATTAGTTTAAGTGTGCAAGTGAGTGTCCTTATTTAACATGTTGAAGAAATAACCAAATGTCATTCAAATATCATCAAATATTACACCTGGGATTGTGGACACAGATATGGAACATGACATTTATTTATTTTTTAACCTTTATTTAACTCGGCAAGTCAGTTAAGAACAAATTCTTATTTACAATGACAGCCTACCGGGGAACAGTGGGTTAGCTGCCTTGTTCAGGGGCAGAAAGACAGATTTTTACCTTGTCAGCTCGGGGATTCAATCCAGCAACCTTTTGGTTACTGGCCCAATGCTCTAACCACTAGGCTACCTGCCACCCCAAGACAAGACCAACTAGAGGCACTGCAGGGGAAAGTGTGTGTGTGCATACATGCATGTGTGTGCCTATGTGTGTGTCCCCACTAATTGAGGCAAGTGAACTAAAATATCCAAAATGAGCACTCTTTTATGCTCATGCACACACACTCCCGCACACTCATGACCAACCACAGAATAGTCACGTCTGTCCTTTCAGGAGTGTTTGAATTTAACGGTTGCGTCATCTCTCCATTTATCCATTGAGAGGTGGCTGGAACAGTGATGTACAACACAATGAATAGTCCTTCACATCTGACTCCAGCTCTATCAACTGGGCCTCAAATAGCAGCAGGCTGGTACAATGGCCTCTCACTCTTCCCCCTAATAACTACGGATATGAGCTGATAAAATTGGTTGAAGGGACAAATCATTAGCTGGGAGTAAGAGGAAGGGAGAAGTAGAGAGGTAAATAGGGCCGGAGAGAAAGAGAGAGTGGATAAGAAAAGTGCTCGAGAGAGAAATAAAGAGAAACAGAGAGAGAGAAACAGAGAGAGAGAGAGATTTCATGAGCTGAAATAAAAGATCCCAGAAATGTTCTATACACACAAAAACCTTATTTCTCTGCACACATTTGTTTGCATCCCTGCTAGTGAGCATTTCCAAGATAATCCATCCAGCAGTCAGGTATGGCATATCAAGAAGCTGATTAAACAGCATGATCATCACATAGGTGCATCTTGTGCAGAGTACAATAAAAGGCCACACATCACAATGTCACAGATGCCTCAAGTTCTGAGGGAGCGTGCAATTGACATGCTGACTACAGGAAAGTCCATCAGAGCTGTTGCCAGAGAATTGTATGTTAATTTCTCTACCATAAGAGAAAAGGTGTTTTAGAGAATTTGGCAGTACGTCTAACCAGCCTCACAACAGCAGACTCTGTGTAACCATGCCAGCTCACGCCCTCCACATCTGGCTTCTTCACCTGCAGGATCGTCTAAGACCAGCCACCTGGACAGCTGATGAAACGGAGGAGTATTTCTGTCTGTAATAAATCCTTTTTGTGGTGAAAAACTCATTCTGATTGGCTGGGCATTGCTCCCCAGTGGATGGGCCAGTCTCTCAAGTGGGTGGACCTATGCCCTCCCAGATGCACTCATGGTGGCGCCCCTGCCCAGTCATGTGAAATCCAAGAATTGGTGCCAAATGGATTTATTTCAATTGACTGATTTCCTTACATGAACTGTAACTCAGTAGCATCGTCGAAATTGTTGCATGTTGTGTTTATATTTTTGTTCAGTGCATTCAGAAAATATTCAGACCCCATGACGTTTTCCACATTTTGTTACGTTACAGCCTTATTCTAAAATGGATTAAATTGCTCTAGGAAGAGTCTTGGTGGTTCAAAACATCTACCATTTAAGAATGATTGAGGCCACAGTGTTCTTGGGGACCTTCAATGTTGTAAAAAAAATGTGTACCCTTCCCCAGATCTGTGCCTCGACACAATCCTGTCTCAGAGCGCTAGGACATTTCCTTCGACCTCATGGCTTGGGTTTTGCTCTTACATGCACTGTCAACTGTGGGACCTTATGGGACCTTATGTCCCACAGTTGAGGTGTGTGCTTTTCCAAATCATGTCCAATCAATTGAATTTACCACAGCTGGACTCCAATCAAGTTGTACAAACATCTCAAGGATGCAGCCGCGGCCCGCTAGCTGTCTAGAGCATATCGGCTGTTAGCTGAATAGGTCCATCGGACAATTTCTTTGGCCACTATACCTATTTTGCCAATTGGACTGGTCCCCTTTTCCACACGGAACCCTACTAATCCATCACGACTGGTCTACTGAAGTAGAAGCACAAGGAGGCTCTGCACGAGGAGGCTATAAACAGACTTCCCCCGTCGCGACGTCCCTCTAAGTCCCTTCTGCTATCTTGCTTGCCCCGGCCCGCTAGCTGTCTGAATCGCCGTGTCTCCAACCAGCCTCACCACTCACTGGACCCTTATGATCACTCGGCTACCAAATGCCTCTCCATAATGTCAATATGCCTTGTCCATTGCTGTTCTGGTTAGTGATTATTGCCTTATTTCACTGTAGAGCCTTTAGCCCTGCTCAATATACCTTAGCCAACCCTTTAGTTCCACCTCCCACACATGCGATGACATCACCTGGTTTAAATGATGTTTCTAGAGACAATATCTCTCTCATCATCACTCAATGCCTAGGCCTACCTCCACTGTATTCACAATCTACCAAACCTTTGTCTGTACATTATGCCTTGAATCTATTCTATCGCTCCCAGAAACCTGCTCCTTTTACTCTCTGTTCTGGACGTACTAGACGACCAGTTCTTATAGCCTTTAGCCGTACCCTTATCCGACTCTGTTCCTCTGGTGATGTAGAGGTTAATCCAGGCCCTGCAGGGCCTACCTCCACTCCTACTCCCCAGGTTATCTCATTTGTTGACTTCTGTAACCGTGAAAACATTGGTTTCATGCATGTTAACATTAGAAGCCTCCTCCCTAAGTTTGTTTTATTCACTGCTTTAGCACACTCTGCCAACCCGGATGTCCTAGCCGTGTCTGAATCCTGGTTTAGGAAGACCACCAAAAACCTTGAAACTTCCATCCCTAACTAAAACATTTTCCGACAAGATAGAACTGTCAAAGGGGGCGGTGTTGCAATCTACTGCAGAGAGAGCCTGCAGAGTTCTGTCTTACTATCCAGGTCTTTACCAAAACAATTCGAGCTTCTACTTCTAAAAATCCACCTTTCCAGAAACAAGTCTCCCACTGTAGCCGCTTGCTATAGACCACCCTTTGCCCCCAGCTATGCTCTGGACACCATATGTGAACTGATTGCCCCCATCTGTCTTTAGAGTTCATGCTGCTAGGTGAACTGAACTGGGATATGTTTAACACCCCGGCCATCCTACAATCTAAGCTTGATGCCCTCAATCTCACACAAATTATCAATGAACCCACCAGGTACAACCCCAAAGCCGTAAACACGGGCACCCTCATAGAGGTCATCCTAACCAACTTGCCCTCCAAATACACCTCTGCTGTTTTCAACCAAGATCTCAGCGATCACTGCCTCATTGCCTGCATCCGTAATGGGTCTGCGATCAAACGACCACCCCTCATCACTGTCAAACGGTCCCTAAAAAACTTCAACGGGCAGGCCTTTCTAATCGACCTGGCCTGGGTATCCTGGAAGGATATTGATACATCCTGTCAGTAGAGGATGCCTGGTTATTCTTCAAAAATGCGTTCCTCACCATCTTAAATAAGCATGCCACATGCCAAAAAAATTGAACCAGGAACAGATATAGCCCTTGGTTCTCTCCACACCTGACTGCCCTTGACCAGCACAAAAACATCCTATGGCGTTCTGCATTAGCATTGAATAGCCCCTGTGATAAGCAACTTTTCAGGGAAGTTAGGAAAGCTAAGGCTAGCTTTTTCAAACAGAAATGTGCATCTTGTAGCACAAACTCAAAAAAGTTCTGGGACATTGTAAAGTCCATGGAGAATAAGAGCACCTCCTCCCAGCTGCCCACTGCACTGAGGCTAGGAAACACTGTCACCACCAATATATCCACTATAATTGAGAATTTCAATAAGCATTTTTCTAGGACTGGCCATGCTTTCCACCTGGCTACGGTCAACAGCCCTGCACCCCCCACAGCAACTCGCCCAAGCCTCCACCATTTCTCCTTCACCCAAATCCAGATAGCTGATGTTCTGAAAGAGCTGCAAAACCTGGACTCCTACAAATCAGCCGGGCTAGACAATCTGGACAATCTCTTTCTAAAATGATCTGCCGAAATTGATGCAACCCCTATTACTAGCCTGTTCAACCTCTCTTTCGTATCGTCTGAGATTCCCAAAGATTGGAAAGCAGCCGCGGTCATCCCCCTCTTCAAAGGGGGAGACACTCTAGATTCAAACTGCTACAGACCTATATCTATCCTACTCTGCCTTTCTAAGGTCTTCGAAAGCCAAGTTAACAAACAGATTACCGACCATCTCGAATCCCACCGTACCTTCTCCGCTATGCAATCTGGTTTCAGAGCTGGTCATGGGTGCACCTCAACCACGCTCAAGGTCCCAAGGATTTAGACTCTGTCAATCACCACATTCTTAATGCAGACTTAACAGCCTTGGTTTCTCAAATGATTACCTCACCTGGTTCACCAACTACTTCTCTGATAGAGTTTAGTGTGTCAAATCGGAGGGCCTGTTGTCCGGACCTCTGGCAGTCTCTATGGGGGTGCCACAGGGTTCAATTCTCGGGCCGACTCTCTTCTCTGTATACATCAATGATGTCGCTCTTGCTGCTGGTGATTCTCTGATCCACCTCTACGCAGATGACACCATTCTGTATACTTCTGGCCCTTCATTGGACACTGTGTTAACTAACATCCAAACGATCTTCAATGCCATACAACTCTCCTTTCGTGGCCTCCAACTGCTCTTAAATGCAAGTCAAGCTAAATGCATGCTCTTCAACCGATCACTGCCCGCCCGTCCAGCATCACTGCTATCACCAGCATCACTGGACGGTTCTGACTTAGAATATGTGGACAACTACAAATACCTAGGTGTCTGGTTAGACTGTCAACTCTCTTTCAAGACTCACATTAAGCATCTCCAATCGGCTTCCTATATCGCAACAAAACATCCTTCACTCATGCTGCCAAACATACCCTCGTAAAACTGACCATTCTACCGATCCTCGACTTCGGCGATATCATCTACAAAATAGCCTCCAACACTCTACTCAACAAATTGGATGCAGTCTATCACAGTGCCATCCGTTTTGTCACCAAAGCCCCATACACTACCCACCACTGCAACATGTACACTCTCGTTGGCTGGCCCTCACTTCATACTCGTCGCCAAACCCACTGGCTCCAGGTCATCTACAAGTATTTGCTAGGTAAAGCCCCGCCTTATCTCAGCTCACTGGTCACCATAGCAGCACCCACCCGTAGAACGCACCCCAGCAGGTATATTTCACTGGTCACCCTCAAAGCCAATTCCTCCTTTGGCTGCCTTTCCTTCTAGTTCTCTGCTGCCAATGACTGTAACTAATTGCAAAAATCACTGAAGCTGGAGACTCATATCTCCCTCACTAGCTTTAAACACCAGCTGTCAGAGCAGCTCACAGATCACTGCACCTGTACATAGCCCATCTGTTTATAGCCCATCCAACTACCTCATCCCCATACTGTATTTATTTATTTATCTTGCTCCTTTGCACCCCATTATCTCTACTTACACATTCATCTTCTGCACATCTACCATTCCAGTGTTTAATTGCTATATTGTAATTTCTTCGCCACCATGGCCTATTTATTGCCTTACCTCATTTGCACACACTGTTTTTAGATTTTCTCTACTGTATTATTGACTGTATGTGTGTTTATTCCATGTGTACATCTGTGTTGTTGTATGTGTCGAACTGCTTTGCTTTATATTGGCCAGGTTGCAGTTGTAAATGAGAACTTGTTCTCAACTAACCTATCTGGTTAAATAATGGTGAAATAAAAAAAAGTAAAAACAGGAAAGGGCCTTCCCCAAACTGTTGCCACAAAATTGGAAGCAAAGGATCATCTAGAATGTAATTTTATGCTGTAGTGTTAAGATTTCCCTTCAATATAACTAAGGGGCCATGAAAAACAGCCCCAGACCATTACTCCTCCCCATCAAATTTTACACTCGGCACTATGCATTGTGGCAGGTAGCGTTTTCCTGGCATCCACCAAACCCAGAGTCGTCCTTCGGACTACCGGATGGTGAAGCGTGATTCATCACTACAGAGAATGCGTTTCCACTGTTCCAGAGTCGTCCTTCGGACTACCGGATGGTGAAGAGTGATTCATCACTACAGAGAATGCGTTTCCACTGTTCCAGAGTCCAATGGCGGCAAACTTTACACCACTCCAGCTGGCGCTTGGCATTGTGCATGGTGATCTTAGGCTTGTGTGCAGCTGCTCTGCCATGGAAACCCATTTCATGAAGCTCCTGACGAACAGTTCTGACGTTGCTTCCAGAGGCAGTTTGGAACACGGTAGTGAGTGTTGCAACCGAGAAAATAATATGTTTTACACGCTATGCGCTTCAGCACTCGGTGGTCCCATTCGGTGAGCTTGTGTGGCCTACCACCTCGCGGCTGAGCCTAGACATTTCCACTTCACAATAACTGCACTTAAAGTTAACCGAAACAGCTCTAGCAGAACACAAATTTGCAGGAAAATATTTAGCGTGAAAAACCCGGCAGCGTTGCAGTTCTTGACACACTCAAACCGGTACGCCTGGAACCTACTACCATACCCTGTTCAAAGGCACTGAAATATTTTGTCTTGCCCATTCACCCTCTGAATGGCACACAAACACAATCCATGTCTCAATTGTCTCAAGGCATAAAAATCCTTAACAGTTTGTAGCAAATTCTACTAGATAAAAAGCTGAAATTAGTATGATATCCTGGCACTTAAAGCATACTCAATTTTGGAAATGTCACATACTATAAAACATTATTTTCTTGCATTACCAAACAGGATACTACTTAAGAACGCAAGTACGGGTATTCTACTCAGCTCCAACATCGTTATTCAATCACTTCCACAGAGAAAAACACACTGATTCTGTCTCAAATGGAACATCTAAACAAGACATTGCTAACTAAAGAGCCTAAAGAACCAACAGACACGTACAGGTGAATTTTCAACAACAGTCTACTGCAACAATTGCACTGAAACACATACATTACACACAGAGGAATAAGGGACAGAGCGATACAGAGAGAGAATGGGGGAAGAAGAGCGAGATAATAGATGGAGAAAGACAAAAACACAAACAGAAGTCAAGTTAGTCTTATCGGTTTCTGCGCACAGAGAGAGAGTAGAGAGAGAGAGTAGAGAGAGAGAGAGAGGGAGGGAGAGATAGAAAGAGAGATCGGGGGGAAAGAGCAATAACAGATTGAGAAAGACAGGACTTAAAGATGGAGAGAAATTACAGTAACAGCAGCAGGAGTCAAGTAGGTGTAATCTGTTTCTGCGCAAAGCAGAGAGAAAGAGAGAGAACGAGAGAGAGAGAGAGAGAGAGAGAGAGTGAGTAGAGAGAGAGAGAAAGAACGGGGGAGAAGAGAGAGAACAGTTTGAGAAAGACAGGAACACAAAGATGGAGAGAAATGACAGTAACAGCAACAGAAGTCAAGTCAGTCTAATGTATTTCTGCGCAAAAAAGAGAGAAGGAACGAGGAGAGAGAAAGGGAGGGATATGAGGATATCTTCAGCTTCAATCGATACTGTATGAGCGAAACCAAAAAAAGTATATTCTTCTAACAGCCAGGAATGCTGAAGCAGCAGTATCAGTGTACATTAATTACCTACCCCTTTATATAGCCTACATCTCTCACCCACCAAGTTCAACAGATCAATTATCAGCTGACAGCACAGCAGATGTATACTGACCCCACACATACTGATGTAGTGTATTATCTGATATTTGATCATCTGATGTGTGTGTGTGTGTTTGTGCGCGCTCATCTGCATATGTGTTGGTGCACGCACCTATGCATCTCTGCGTGTGTGGGAATCTGCATGTGTGTGTTCTTACGTCTGTGCTTTGTGCATGTGTGTGTTCACCTGTATGTGTGTGTGCGGTGGCTTCAGCAGTTGTACCTGTCCAGGCTGTGAGACGTGCGTGGTGAGCCCGTGTAGAGCAACTGTCTGAAGTCCTTTATCAGAGCATCCCCTGGTCTCTGGTTCAACCTCTGAGCCAGGCGAGATATCTTACTCTCCGAGCTGCAGAGCAGAGGGGGAGAGGGGGGAGACGAGAGTAGGAGAGGAGGGAGATGGAGGTCAGTCCTGAATGGTACCCTTGAGAGGAGAGGTTAAGTCCAGATGAGAAGCAAAAGTCACATTCAGGCAAATCTCTCAATGTCGCTCTATCTCACAGAGAAAGAGAGGAGAGTACAGTAGGTCTTTCTCTCTCACTGAGTTCTAAGGAATGCCGGTACCACTAAGGTATGTGTAGCCCAGATCTGAAGCTCTCTCCTGGCTGTCTCAGTCACACTGAGTCCCTCTCTGGAGCACATCCAAGTTCTAAATAAATCTTAGTCCATCCCGTTCTGAAAGTTCCAGGAAACCCTGCCGAGCAGGGCAGAGTGTCACAACCCTGGCCAGTAGACCCTCTCTCCACGTTCTGTCAGGCAACTAAACCAAGTTCAAGAGATTTATTCTCCAAGGGGCTCGCTCAGACAAGTGCATCCCCAAAGAGGTGCTCTATCCTGGATCAGTTTCAGAGCAGCGTAGCTCCTTTCTGGTTCCTACTCTGTAGCTTGTCTCTGTATTCCTCTCAGGCTAGCTATGCTGATAGCACTGAGCACCTGTTCAATTCAGCTCTGTGTAAGCAAAAGCATCTCGCTTTAGCTGCACACACAAACACGCACCCACACAGAGGAGCGCATTGAAGGGAGAAGGGAAAGCCTGCAAGAGAAAGGGAGAGAGAGAGAGATAGGATAATGTGAGAGGGGGGTTGGGGAGGTGAACACTGAGCACACACGGAGAGTGGGTGCCTAGAGATGAGATGAGCGGAGGGATGCTGGGCGCACACACACACACTGTTGGCAGCCGTTACACACACTGTACTGAGTTTAAAAAAAATTGGGGTTGCTTTACAGAAGGGGGATGGAGAGAGAGGGAGAGGAGAAGGACAGATTATTGTAAAAAAGAAAAGGAGAGATGGGGATGACATTGTCAGAGGGGGAGAAGCAGAGAGGGGGAGAGATGGGTGGAGGGGAGGACACCTGTTATGAGATGGGTGGAGGGGGAGGGAAGAAGTGGAGCATGTGAGTGAGCAGGTGGGAAAGGGGTAGGAGAGGGAGAGGAGATGGAAAGAGAGAGGGAGAGGGGTAGGAGAGATAGAGGAGACGGGGAGAGAGGGAGAGGGGTAGGAGAGAGAGGAGATGAAGAGAGAGAGGGAGAGGGAAAGAAGAGAGAGAGAGGCAGAGGAGAGAGGAAGATAGATGAGAGGGAGAGGATAAAGAGGACATGAGAGGGATAGGACAGAGAGAGTGAAAGGAGATGAGAGGATAGGAGAAGAGAGGGAGAGGAGATAAGAGAATAGGAGAGGGAGAGGATATGAGAAGGGGAGGAGACAATATGATAGGAGAGGGAGAGGAGAGGGGTAGGAGATGAGGGAGATGAGGTGAGAGGGAGAGGCAAAAAGAGAAGAGCGGGAGAGAAGACAAGAGGATAGGAGAGGGAGAGGAGAGGTGAGAGAGAGATGATAGGAGAGGAGAGGGAGATTAGAGAAGAGAGAGGGAGAGAGAGGAGAAAGAGGAGAGGATAGGAGAGGGAGAGGATAGGAGATATAGAGGAAATACAATGATAGGAGAGGGAGAGGAGATGATATGAGGGAGAGGAGGTGATCTAGTAAAATTCACTGCACACTATTGAGGAAGAGATTAGTCTTTCGAGACCCACGTGTTTGACAACAGCTGATAATCAGATATGGTTTCACGCTGTACCCAAAATGATTACTAAAAACAGCCCTTCTAATGTAGTAAGATTTGGACATATTATGCCGTTTTAGTGTGTAGTAAGCAGCACAGATTTCAGGCACAGCCAATAACTTACCTGGCTGCTAAATTATGTCTCAACGAATGTTTGACAGTAAAAAATACAATATACACAAAACAGTTCAAAGGTTTGGGGTCACTTAGAAAAGTCCAGGTTTTTGAAAGAAAAGCACATTTTGTGTCCATTAAAATAACATCAAATTGATCAGAAATACAGTGTAGACATTGTTTATGTTGTAAATGACTATTGTAGCTGGAAAAGGCAGATTGTTTATGGAATATCTTCATAGGCGTACAGAGGCCCATAATTATCAACCATCACTCCTGTGTTCCAATGGCACGTTGTTAGCTAATCCAAGTTTATCATTGTAAAAGGCTAATTGATCATTAGAAAACCCTTTTGCAATTATGTTAGCATAGCTCAAAACTCTTGTCTGATTAAAGAAGCAACAAAACTGTCCTTCTTCAGACTAGTTGAATATTTGGAGCATCAGTGTTTGTGGGTTCGATTATAGGCTCAAAATGTCCAGAAAAAAAACACGTTATTCTGAAACTCGGCAGTCTACTCTTAAGGCTATTCCATGCGAGAAGTTGCCAATAAACTGAAGATCTCATACAATGCTGTGTACTACTCCCTTCACAGAACAGCGCAAACTGGCCCTAACCAGAACAGAAAGAGGAGTGGGAGGCCCCGGTGCACAACTGAGCAAGAGGACAAGTACATTAGAGTGTCTAGTTTGAGAAACAGACGCCTCACAAGTACTCAACTGGCAGCTTCATTAAATAGTACCCGCAAAACACAAAAGACCGGCCAATAAAAATAGAGGTTTATGATCGGACACAGAAACTGAACAGAGGAACTCTGCCTAGAAGGCCAGTATTGTGGAGTCCCGATGGATCTCTCTGTAATTTGCTCCGTTCATCTTTCCCCCATCCTGACTAGTCTACCAGTCCCTACCACTGAAAACATCCCCACAGCACGCTGCCACCATCATGCTTCACCATAGGGATGGTATTGGCCAGGTGATGAGTGGTGCCAGGCTTCCTCCAGGCATGATGCTTGGCATTCAAGCCAAAGAGGTCAATCTCATCAGACCAGAGAATCGTGTTTTTCATGGTCTGAGAGTCTATTAGTTGCCGTTTGACAAACTCTCAGCAGGCTGTCATGTGCCTTTTACTGGATTGGCTTCCATCTAGCCACTCTACCATAAAGGCCTGATTGGTGGAGTGCTGCAGAGATGGTTGTCCTTCTGGAAGGTTCTCCCATCTCCACAGAGCTCTGTCAGAGTGACCATTGGGTTTTTGGTCACCCCCTGACCAAGGCCCTTCTCCCCCGATTGCTCAGTTTGGCCAGCTCTAGGAAGAGTCTTGGTGGTTTCAAACTTCTTCCTCAAAAGAATGATGGAGGCCACTGTATTCTTGGGAACCTTTAATGCTGCAGACATTTTTTGGTACCCTTCCCCAGATCTGTGCCTCGACACAATCGGAAAATTCCTTCGACCTCATGGCTTGGTTTTTGCTCTGACATGCACTCTCAACTGTGGGACCTTATATAGACAGGTGTGTGCCTTTCCAAATCATGTTCAATCAATTGAATTTACCACAGGTGGACTACAATCAAGTTGTAGAAACATCTCAAGGATAATCAATGGAAACAGGATGCAACTGAGTACCAATTTCGAGCCTCATAGCAAAGGGTCTGAATGCTTATGCAAATGTTATTTAATTAATTAATTATTTTTTACATTTGCATTATGTGGTATTGTGTGTAGATTGATGAGGTAAAAATGTATTTAATCAATTTTAGAATAAGGCTGTAACGTAACAAAATGAAAGAGTGAAAGGGCCTGAATCCTTTCCGAATGCACTGTCATTTCAAACATTTTGTTTGTCAACTTCTCTACACTTAGATACGTGTAGCTTCTCTTCTGTCATTATACATTGCTCTAGAAGACTAAATAAACCATTGCTCACGAGAATATCATAAACCGATAGAATGAAAGCATTCTAGTTGACATCGGTAAAGTTCTCTCTATCATCTGTGCTTCTTTCTGCAGAGCAAAGTCTTTTAGCGACTGGGGAGAATGCAATAAGAAAGACTTTCTGGACAAAAATCGGTTTGACTGGTTGTAAGGAAATAGAAAGCTGTGAAAACGATCCAACATGTTTCTGATAAGATTTTAGTTTGACTTAGATGCATATTTTATGTGGATGAAATTACTATCAGCTTTTATGATGTTGATAAAGATAGCACCTCCACAGACGGTATATAACTGGCCATATTTCTCCACTCCTGTTCCAGAGTCAAAAAAGTTCCTACATTTGGTGTATAATTTTACTGCAAGAAATGCTTAATTCTGCAGGAGTTCATATTACGCCTATGTGAGAGGTTATAGACCTACAGTCAGTGTCCAGATTTCAGTTTCCATTTAACCCATCTGAACAGTAGGCTATAGTTCCCTCGATGTGCCATAGGCCTACTTGAAGTCCTCGTGTTGTGACTGTTGAATTTGTATAGCGCCTCACAATGATCACACAACTAAACATCACTTTTCTGTCCCTCCCTAGTCTTTAGTTTCAACTTTCCATTTCGCAGCTTTTCTCTTATTGAATTAAACTCAGACATTGTCATTTTTGCCTCCGTTGATATACGTTTTCTGCCCGTTCCCAAAAGCATTTCGTGATTGGCGTGTGGGCTATTTGGCGAGTGTACGATTAGGCCCTAAAGCTTAGGCTTATGCACTAATGTCAGATAGCCTACAAATAATGAAAGAAAAACCTCAACGTAGCACAATAATGGAACCTTTTTTAAGGAATGGTTCTATCTTCATTCAACCCACCCCTCATCCGGGGACTGCGGGTCATGAGTCAACCTGAGTAACACACATAGGAGGGTATACACACAAACAACATACACATGCAGGCAAGCATGGCAAAACAGAATAGCAGTGGGAACAGAACGAACTCATAAAAGCTGAACAGTAATATTCACAATACCATAAAAAGTACAACAACATCAGTATACCAGCCATAACAAGTTTACTGATGTCATAGCGTATGTCACTAGAGAGGCGCCCGGTTCCAACAGGCTGTTCTGTATGACTAATATAGAATGTGACGTTCATTGGAATTGACCTGCAGCACAATATCACTGGTAAAGTGCTATTATTGAGACTGACAGATAGGAAAGGGTTTTGTACACATATACACGAACGCACGCACGGCACCCCCTGCCTTTGCAACCAACGACCGTGGTCGTGATTGGTTGGTAATTATCCATTGTATCGTCAAAGGGGTGTTTTTTGACAGATCTGGGCGTCCTACTGGGTGCCTTTTGTATCGTCAGTGGTCACAGAACCCAGTATTCCTCAGTGACTCGATGTGACACACACGTGCGCAACGGGGTATGATCTGATATGGTTT
The DNA here is from genome assembly GCF_002021735.2 of Oncorhynchus kisutch. Classification (NCBI taxonomy): domain Eukaryota; kingdom Metazoa; phylum Chordata; class Actinopteri; order Salmoniformes; family Salmonidae; genus Oncorhynchus; species Oncorhynchus kisutch. The sequence continues at coordinate 19,772,074 of NC_034184.2, forward strand.
GTACTGGTGAACAGTGGCGTGTATTCAGGGAAGCCAAGGGAAGCCAGGCTTCTCCCAGAAAATAATATAAAGAAAAACACATAAAATGATGTATCTTTCGTCTTTTTTCTTTGTGTTTTAGAATTCGCTAGAGGCTGAATGTACTGTATCTCACCGTGCAAGCGAAACAGCGCCCCTCTGTCTCTGTAGCCCATCTATCTGATGCTGTCTGGTCAAAAAAAGAGGATGATATTGTTGCCGCCAGTAGCATTGAATGCAACGGAAGCCAGCAAGAATTTGGCCTCCCTTGATAGTTTTTTATAAAATAATAGCCAATCAGCGTTAAGCTAAACTGAGCAAGCTCAACTGTGAATGGTCCTGGCAAACCAAAAAGTAGTGTCAAGGGAAGCCAGTTTGGATTTGGCTTCACTCCAATTACAACACATAAAAAACCAAGCTCGTTGTGTTGTTGTCCTTCCAGTGGCTAGCTAGCTAACTAAAACTAACCATGGATGGAGATAAGGATTTGTACTTGGGTTTTACTTCATTCTCCGTACTGGCCAATGATTATAACTGCGATTCTGATCCAACCATTAATTCATACATCGTTGTGCCCCTTGCCTAGAAGGCTAATGTTAACTAGCTGGCTCATCATTGCACATGAAAAGAAGTTAGGCTAGCGAGCAAGCATTTTAGCCAGGTAGCCTAGAACAACAAAAACGTAAAGCGTGTACTGTATGAAAGAGTCATAAACCGTTTCGGTAATATGAAGGAGAGGAGGATGGCATTGGCGTTTATCTACAGGTAGGGTAGGTCAACATGTTTTTTTCTACTTGCAAGCACACACGCACACACACACATAGAAATCAGTACCATTGAAAGCCACATCATATTTAGTATATGTTGACTGGACTAAATGGTTTTTGGTATATTTTATTTGTCACTGTATTAGACTAAGCAAAGCAGATATGACGTTGCTGTAGGCCATGCTGTAGGTCATGTAACTGTTTGTTACATGCAATATGCTTTGTGGACTTCCTCCGGACAGATGTTGCTCTCCGGTTTTGTGATGAAACAAAGGTGTGGTTGAATTGATTCTGTCACTGGGTCTTCTCATTGTCTCGGCATTAGGCCTATATACCATGGTTGCATGGCATATGAACTAACAGGTTATTATAGACCAAACAACGCAATTATCACAACACATAGGTTGTAATATGGCTATTATTTCCTGGCTTCCAGTGATTTAACCCACGCACCGCTACTGCTGTTTAAAGCAGTAGTGTGTGTGGCACATCAGGTTACAGCATATTCATTATATAACTTAACTACCTAACATACAATTGGTGAAAACAAGATATAGTCACTGGCTGGCTGGCTAGCTGGCTAGAGTTATCAATGTTTTCAATGGTGATGAATGAGAGCTATAGTTAACCAGCTAACAAACAATGCAACAAAAGTGTAATTTAGGATTTAAAAAATACTCCAACAGGCTCTGAATTTCAGGAATCACAGTTGTCCCTGGTGTACTGTTTAATTATTTAACCATTGAAACAAAAGTTTTCATCCAAAAAGTTATGTTTTTAATACTGCCCTCATTTTCTTTCATGGGTTTGAAATTTTGGTTTGGTCAGGGTGTGATTTGGGTGTGCATTCTATGTTCATTTTCTATGTTTTCTATTTCTTTGTGTTTGGCCGGGTGTGGTTCTCAATCAGAGGCAGCTGTCTATCGTTGTCTCTGATTGAGAATCATACTTAGGCAGCTTTTTCCCACCTGTGTTTTGTGGGTTGTTGTTTTCTGTTTTTTGTCTGCACCTGACAGAACTGTTTCTTTCCATTTTGTTATTTTGTCTCAGTGCTCAGTTTAAATCAATTATCATGAACACGTACCACGCTGCGAGTTTGGTCTGACCTATCTTCATGCAATGATGACCGTTACACCACCGGAGCGCTGTGATTGTTTGGCCCAAATTTGGGGGCGGGGTTTATTGAAGGGTCAATAAAGGAAGAGTAAGGGACAATGACTTGGGATGTTCGGCTCTTTTTACTGACTCTGATCTTTTCAACTCAATCAGTCAAAATAACGAATCTTTCAATTCATTTCGTTCATTTGATTCAGTTATGCCCAGAGCCCGCAGGACCACCTACCAGCGAACGATGAACTAAAAACTTGAAAGAATAAAGATTCTACAAGATTCTCATTCACCATATTGGGCATATTGAAGCTGTCAACTGTGACAGACTTATACAAGGTTGCTTCAAACGATGTACATTTGTGAATGCTAGGTATACTAAAGATTATTTATTGATACCTTTGAAACTAGGGTCTAGTTGCGGCCGCAAGCGGACTAGATTTTTAACGACTTTTGGCGGAATAGAATTACTTGACTGCCGTTCGCAAACTGCAGCAGCTCCCAAACAACTCGTTATCGAGTCCGAGTGCTGAGCAGAGGTAGGATGTGTATGTTTTGGCTCTACAACCCTGTGTCCATCGACAACATTCAATAATCAATTAATTGCAGTTATTAGTGCACCATGTGCAAAATTATATTTTTCTTCTCTATAATGTCTGCAGAGACAGTTGGTGGTCAGAGCACGTCTCTGAAAATTATACCGTTGCTGTTTCCTGTTTTTTTATTAATATAACTCAGTGTCAAAATAGTGGTTTTAAATGTCCAAATTCTTAATCAATATCCTGAAATAGGGCGTGATATTTTAAAGAACAAAATATTAAAATGACTCTACACACACGTGTCAAACTTGTGTTCAGATTGTATTTTGTTAAATTAGTACTTTATAAACTTCACACGCACCACAATTTGCCCAGCATCCACTTGAAGCTGGAATTTATTAGCCTGTTCCACTGTAATAAATAGCACACACAAATTAATCACTCACAAGAAATGTAAAACTTGAAGTGCATTTTAGGTTGAAAAAGGCTTCTGAAGTTGTAATTTCCACTTTGACATTTTAGACTTCATTTTCATTAAGATAAATGTATCAACCCATACAAAAATTGTCATTAATCATAATCCCAAAAATAATCCATATTTCCTGTTGCTGCAGGTTTATTTTCTTGCTGTAGCAAACTGGCACAAATTAAGATCCTGCATTTGTACATGCACAATTTGCACTCTTCTAAAAGACAAAACTCAAAGAACTTGGGGATACTAAACTCAGCAAAAAAAGCAACGTCCGTGGAACGGTCATTAAGATACTAACGGCTTACAGACGGTAGGCAATTAAGGTCACAGTTATGAAAACTTAGAACACTAAAAAGGCCTTTCTACTGACTCTGAAAAACACCACCTTTTTTGGTGACTGGCAAAAAGTGCTCTTCACTGACGAGTCGCTGTTTTGTTCCACCAGGGGTGATGGTCGGATTTGCGTTTATCGTCGAAGGAATGAGCGTTACACCGAGGCCTGTACCCTGGAGCAGGATCGATTTGGAGGTGGAGGGTCTGTCATGGTCTGGGGCAGTGTGTCACAGCATCATCGGACTGGGCTTGATGTCATTGCAAGCAATCTCAACGCTATGCGTTACAGGGAAGACATCGTCCTCCCTCATGTGGTACCCTTCCTGCAGGATCATCCTGACATGACCCTCCAGCATGACAATGCCACCAGCTATACTGCTCGTTCTGTGCGTGATTTCCTGCAAGGCAGGAATGTCAGTGTTCTGCCATGGCCAGCGAAGAGCCCGGATCTCAATCCCATTGAGCACGTCTTGGACCTGTTGGATCGGAGGGTGAGGGCTAGTGCCATTTCCCCCAGAAATGTCCGGGAACTTGCAGGTGTCTTGGTGAAAGAGTGGGGTAACATCTCACAGCAAGAACTGGCAAATCTGGTGCAGTCCATGAGGAGATGTACTGCAGTACTTAATGCAACTTTGTTCAGGGACACATTATTCCATTTCTGTTAGTCACATGTTTGTGGAACTTGTTCAGTTTATGTCTCAGTTGTTGAATCTTGTTATGTTCATACAAATACTTACACGTTGTTAAGTTTGCTGAAAAATAAACGCAGTTGACAGTGAGAGGACATTTCTTTTTTTGCTGAGTTTACATACAGTGGGGCAAAAAAGTATTTAGTCAGCCACCAATTGTGCAAGTTCTCCCACTTAAAAAGATGAGAGAGGCCTGTAATTTTCATCACACTTCGACTATGACAGAAAATCCAGAAAATCACATTGTATGGTGGAAAATAAGTATTTGGTCACCTACAAACAAGCAAGATTTCTGGCTCTCACAGACCTGTAACTTCTTCCTTAAGAGGCTCCTCTGTCCTCCACTCGTTACCTGTACTAATGGCACCTGTTTGAACTTGTTATCAGTATAAAAGACACCTGTCCACAACGTCAAACAGTCACACTCCAAACTCCACTATGGCCAAGACCAAAGAGCTGTCAAAGGACACCAGAAACAAAATTGTAGACCTGCACCAGGCTGGGAAGACTGAATCTGCAATAGGTAAGCAGCTTGGTTTGAAGAAATCAACTGTGGGAGCAATTATTAGGAAATGGAAGACATACAAGACCACTGATCATCTCCCTCGATCTGGGGCTCCACGCAAGATCTCACCCCATGGGGTCAAAATGATCACAAGGACGGTGAGCAAAAATCCCAGGACCTAGTGAATGACCTGCAGAGAGCTGGGACCAAAGTAACGAAGCCTACCATCAGTAACACACTACGCCGCCAGGGACTCAAATCCTGCAGTGCCAGACGTGTCCCCCTGCTTAAGCCAGTACATGTCCAGGCCCGTCTGAAGTTTGCTAGAGAGCATTTGGATGATCCAGAAGAAGATTGGGAGAATGTCATATGGTCAGATGAAACCAAAATATAACTTTTTGGTAAAAACTCAACTCGTCGTGTTTGGAGGACAAAGAATGCTGAGTTGCATCCAAAGAACACCATACCTACTGTGAAGCATGTGGGTGGAAACATCATGCTTTGGGGCTGTTTTTCTGCAAAGGGACCAGGACGACTGATCCGTGTAAAGGAAAGAATGAATGGGGCCATGTATCGTCAGATTTTGAGTGAAAACCTCCTTCCATCAGCAAGGGCATTGAAGATGAAACGTGGCTGGGTCTTTTAGCATGACAATGATCCCAAACACAACGCCCGGGCAACGAATGAGTGGCTTCGTAAGAAACATTTCAAGGTCCTGGAGTGGCCTAGCCAGTCTCCAGATCTCAACCCCATAGACAATCTTTGGAGGGAGTTGAAAGTCTGTGTTGCCCAGCAACAGCCCCAAAACATCACTGCTCTAGAGGAGATCTCCATGGAGGAATGGGCCAAAATACCAGCAACAGTGTGTGGAAACCTTGTGAATACTTACAGAAAACGTTTGACCTCTGTCATTGCCAACAAAGGGTATATAACAAAGTCTTGAGATAACTTTTGTTATTGACCAAATACTGATTTTCCACCATAATTTGCAAATAAATTCATAAAAAATACTACAATGTGATTTTCTGGATTTTCTTTTACCTCATTTTGTCTGTCATAGTTGAAGTGTACCTATGATGAAAATTACAGGACATCTCTAATATTTTTAAGCGGGAGAACTTGCACAATTGGTGGCTGACTAAATACTTTTTTGCCCCACTGTATATCAGATGATAGATGAGAACCTGTAGTAGCTATTTATCAATTTATAGCTCTGTGAGACAATCATTTAGAGACAATCATTTAGGTAAAGTTGAAGTCTGAAGTTTACAAATACATTTAAACTCAGTTTTCCCAATTCCTGACATTTAATCCTAGTAAAAAATTTGTCTGAGATCAGTTAGTATATCCACTGTATTTTAAGAATGTGAAATGACAGAATAATAGTAGAGAGAATGATTTATTTCAGCTTTTATTTCTTGCATCTAATTCCCAGAGGGTAAGAAGTTTACATACACTCAATTAGTATTTGGCAGCATTGCCTTTAAATTGTTTAACTTGGGTCAAATGTTTCGGGTAGCCTTCCACAAGCTTGACACAATAAGTAGGTTGAATTTTGGCCCATTCCTCCTGACCGAGCTGGTGTAACCGAGTTAGGTTGGTAGGCCTCCTCGCACACACCTTTTCAGTTCTGCCCACATATTTTCTATAGGATTGAGGTCAGGGCTTTGTGATGCCCACTCCAATACCTTGACTTTGTTGTCCTTAATCCATTTTACCACAACTTTGGAAGTATGCTTGGGGTCATTGTCCATTTGGAAGACCCATTTACGACCAAGCTTTAACTTCCTGCCTGACTGATGTCTTGAGATGTTGCTTTAATATATCCACATTATGAAATGTAAATATTTGAAAGAACATAATAACATTTTCATTAGTTTATGTTACTGTAGACTACATGTAAAATACATTTTAATCGTGGAGTGCCTTTGTTAAAACTATGAAACAAAAAGCATGTGAATTGAAACACAGTAAAAGCTTATTTTTATAATGGTAAAACAATTACAAAATAATGGTAAAACAAATAAAAATACCCAAACCGCAAGACACGCGGTCAATGAAGAAAATTTCCCAAAATATCTGTAGCCTACACATCAGTATAAGCGCAAAGCGTGCTTCTAAATAATGTCACGGATCTGAGTCAGATCTGATATGATGGTTTCAGGTATGTGTAATTTGAGCAAGGCAGTTAACCCACTGTTCCCTGGGTGCTGTGGATGTTGATTAAGGCAGCCCCTGCACTTCTCTGATTCAGTGGGGTTGGGTTAAATGCGGAAGACACATTTCAGTTGAATACATTCAGTTGGACAACTGACTAGGTATCCCCCTTTCCCTTTATTCACAACATTGACATCAGCAAACCACGATGCCATACATGTGAGGCTGGTTGGACGTACTACCAAATTCTCTTAAACAACGTTTATGGTAGAGAAATTAACATAAAATTATCTGGCTACAGCTCTGGTGGACATTCCTGCAGTCAGCATGCCAATTGCACGCTCCCTCAAAACTTGAGGCACCTGTGCATTGTGTTGCGTGGCCTTTTATTGTCCCGTGCACAAGGTGCACCTGTGTAATGATCATGCTATTTAATCAACTTCTTAATATGCCACATATGTCAGTTGAATGGATTATCTTGGCAAAGGAGAAATGCTCACTAACAGGGAAGTAAACAAATTTGTGCACAAAATTTGAGAACAATAAGCTTTTTGTGCGTATGGAACATTTCTGGGATCTTTTATTTCAGCTCATGAAACATAGGACCAGCACTTTACATGTTGCCATTATATTTTTGTTCAGTGTTCTTTAACTTTTGATACGTATGTATATTTTAGCAATTACATTTCCTTTTGATATTTAAGTATATTTAAAACCAAATACTTTTACTCAAGTAATATTTTACTGGGTGACTTTCACTTTAACTTGAGTAATTTTCTATTAAGGTATTCTTCCTTTTACTTCAGTATGACAATTGGGTACTGTTTCCACCACTGGTTTGAGCTCATTTAGCTGTTATCCCTTGTCCTAACAGTCATCACAAATCTTTGTCACTAGTCACTTGATTGCAATACTTCCCACAAGCAAGTTGCTTGCAGCTGTCATAGGTTCTGTTGCGATTGCATCTGCCCACCTTACAGTTTCTCCTCCCCGGGAGCTGTGCACAATTTGGCACAAGCAATGGCTCGGGTGGACTCTTTGTTGCTGTTGCTAATGCTGCTGCTAATGCTGCTTCTGCTGCTGCCACCATCATATGTCTCTCAAGTAGCCTGTGTTCCAGACTCATGATCCAAGTCTCTCCTGCTCATGGTGTTGTTCATACACTGCTTGAACACCACGTGTGCGTTGATAGCAGCAAACTCAAACATGTTGTAGAAGAACACAGCAACAGGCCAGCAGCGAGTTCCTCCTTCCATTTAGTACAGCCGAGCCATCGGATCCGAAACATTATATGACACTCGTTCACCTGCTGCCAGATATGGATCCTTTAAGCATGAATCCAAATAATAATCATCAGCGATGTCATGATTAACAACTTCCCCCTGCCATTTGAGTCGTTTTCATTCAGATCTTGTAGCAACGCTAACGCAGCATGAGCATCCATTCGTCTTTGTCTTGCCATTGTAAATTATGCTCTCACTGTGTAGACTACTTCAAGTAGGCCTATAGTAGACTAATAAGACTGCTTGGATTCGGTGGACTGATACAGGGTACACTGTTATGAGATATAATTAGAAAAGATGAATACAATAGAATGGCCCACCCTGCTCTTCATTGACAATTGGTGATTACATAATTATGCATTGTTTGCTTCCCATCGCTCGTCAACTCACCCATTCTCCCCCTTTCTCCCTCATCATACTATACTTCATTTTTGAATCTGTTATTATAAGTGTGAAATTAGTTTTGTTATAGTTTAGGTTCAGTTTTAAGGCAATTATCGGGTGATTATCAACAGGGCACGGTACAGGTAGCCTAGTGGTTAGAGCGTTGGGAAAGTAACCAAAATGTTGCTAGATCGAATCCCTGAGCTGACAAGGAAAAAAAATCTGTCGCTCTGACCCTGAACAAGGCAGTTCACCCACGATTCCCCTGTAGGCGTCCTTGTAAATAAGAATTTGTTCTTAACTGACTTGCCTAGTTAAATAAAGGTTAAATTAAATTTTAAAAATTCAACTATCAGAGAAGGAGGGAGCAGGCTGGGAAAAACCATTAGAGAAATTTCATCCCCTCCTAAAACTGGTAATAACTCCAGTTCTGTTTGTGATATTAAGATTCTAACAACAGTGTGTTATATACAGTGCCTTCAGAAAGTATTCACACCACTTGACTTATTCTACATTTTGTTGTGTTACAGCCTGAATAGAAAATCTACACACAATACCCCATAATGACAAAGTGAAAACATGTATTTTTTTGCCAACAAATCAAAAATGAAATACCTATTTTTCATACGTATTCACACCCCTGAGTCAATACATTGTAGAAGCACCTTTGGCTGTGATTACAGCTGTGAGTCTTCCTGGGGAAGTCTCTAAGAGCTTTTCACACCTGGATAGTGCAACATTTTCTAACTTGTTCAAAAGCTCTGTCAAATTGGTTGTTGACGTTTTCAGGTCTCGCAATAGATTTTCAAGTAGCTTTAAGACAACTGTAACTCTGCCTCTCAGGAACATTCATTGTCTTCTTGGTAAACAACTCTTGGAGATTTGGCCTTGTGTTTTAGGTTATTGTCCTGCTGAAATGTAAATTAATCTCCCAGTGTCTGGTGGAAAGCAGACTGAACCAGGTTTTTCTCAGCGATTTTGCTTGTGCTTAGCACCATTCTGTTTTTTTTAAATCCTGAATAACTCTCCAGTCCTTGACGATTACAAGAATAGTTGCAGTTGCAAAGGTTATGTCGGTAAAGGACTCGTTTTACTGTGGATATAGATACTTTATACCTGTTTCCTCCAGCATCTTTACAAGGTCCTTTGCTGTTGTTCTGGGATTGATTTGCACTTTTCGCACCAAAGTCTATTAATCTCTAGGATACAGAATGTGTCTCCTTCCTGAGCGGTATGACGGCTGCATGGTCCCATGGTGTTTATACTTGCTTACTATTGTTTGTACAAATGAACGTGGTACCTTCAGGCATTTGGAAATTGCTCTCAATGATGAACCAGACTTGTGGAAGCCTACTAAATTTCTTCTGAGGTCTTGGCTGATTTCTTTTGATTTTCCCATGATGTCAATTAGCCTATCAGAACTTTCTAAAGCCATGACATCATATTCTGGAATTTTCCAAGCCGTTTAAAGGCACAGTCAACTTTGTGTATGTATTCTGACCCACTGGAATTGTGATACAGTGAATTATAAGTGAAGTAATCTGTCTGTAAACAATTGTTGGGAAAAAAAACATGCACTAAGTAGATGTCCTAACCGATTTGACAAAACTATAGTGTGTTAACAAGAAATTTGTGGAGGGGTTGAAAAACGAGTTATAATGACTCCAATCTGAGTGTATGTAAACTTCCGAATTCAACAGTACACAATCACATAATATTTTGTTTCCAAAGGTCATAAGAAACATGATACAAGGCAATTGATTTCAAAAGAACAGAATAGCATGTTTTGACTTTTATACAGTACCAGTCAAAAGTTTGGACACACCTACTCATTCCAGGATTTTTATTTATTTTTTACTATTTTATACATTGTAGAATAATAGAGAAAACATCAGAACTATGAAAGTGTTAAACAAATCAAAACATATTTTATATTTGATATTCTTCAAAGTAGCCACCCTTTGCCTTGATGACAGCTTTGCACACTTGGCATTCTCTCAACCAGCTTCATGAGGTAGTCACCTGGAATTAATTTAAATTAACAGGTGTGCCTTCTTAAGAGTTAATTTGTGAAATTTATTTCCTTCTTAATGTGTTTGAGCCATTCAGTTGTGACAAGGTAGGGGTGGTATACAGAATATAGCCCTATTTGGTATAAAAAAAATAAGTCCATTTATGGCAAGAACAGCTCAAATAAGCAAAGAGAAATGACAGTCCATCATTTATTTTAAGACATGAAGGTCAATCAATCCGGAAGATTTCAAGAACAGACCCAAAAACCATCAAGCGCTGTTGTCACGTGTGCTCCCTCTCTGGTCTCTAGGTCACCAGGCCGCTTGTTATTGCGCACAGCTGTCACCATCGTTATGCGCAACATCAGACTCACCTGGACTCCATCACCTCCTTGATTACCTGCCCTATTTATGTCACTCTCTTTGGTTCCTTCCCCCAGGCATTATTGTTTCTGTTCATGTGTCATGTCTACGCGTTGTTCGTGTTTCTTATTTTGTATTATGTTGTGTTTAATTATGAAAACACTCACTCCCTGAACTTGCTTCCAGACTCTTAGCACACATTGTTACAGCTACGGTAAAACTGGATCTCACGAGGACCGCCACAGGAAAGGAAGAGGATACCTTCAGTAGAGTTACCACCCTCAGGAATTGCAGCCCAAATAAATGCTTCACAGATTTCAAGTAACAGACACATCTCAACATCAACTGCTCAGAGGAGACTGCGTGAATCAGGCCTTCATGGTCTAATTTCTGCAAAGAAACCACTACTAAAGGACACCAATAATAAGAAGAGACTTGCTTGGGCCAAGAAACACAAGCAATGGACATTAGACCGGTGGAAATCTGTCTGATGAGTCTAAATGTGCTATTTTTGGTTCCAACCGCAGTGTCTTTGTGAGACGCAGAGTAGGTGAATGGATGATCCCCATGTGTGGTTCCCACCACGAAGCATAGAGGAGGAGGTGTGATGGTGCTTTGCTGGTGACACTGTCAATGATTTATTTAGAACTCAAGGCTCACTTAACCAGCATGGTTACCACAGCATTCTGCAGTGATACGCCATCCCATCTGGTTTGCGCTTAGTGGGACTATCATTTGTTTTACAACAGGACAATGACCCAACACACCTCCAGGCTGTGTAAGGGCTATTTGACCAAGAAGGAAAGTGATGGAGTGCTGCATCAGATGACCTAGCCTCTACAATCACCCAAACTAAACGTAACTGAGATGGTTTGGGATGAGTTGAACCGCAGAGTGAAGGAAAAGCAGCCAACAAGTGCTCAGCATATGTGGGAACTCCTTCAAGACTGTTGGAAAAGCATTCCAGGTCAAGCTGGTTGAGATAATGTCAAGCATGTGCAAAGCTGTCATCAAGGCAAAGGGTGGCTACTTTGAAAAATCTCAAATATATTTTATAAAATATATTTTGATTAGTTTAACACTTTTTTGGTTACTACATGATTCCAGATGTGTTATTTTATAGTTTTGATGTCTTCCCTATTATTCCACAATGTACAAAATAAAAACTCTTGAATGAGAAGGTATGTCCAAACTTTTGACTGGTACTGTATATCTGCGCTTAGTAGCCAAGGGTATGGCTGCCCCATGTCAATGAAATCAAATTGACATTACAGGCCCTGCCCTACCACAGCCAACACACAGTCAGTATATAATGGAATAACAGAAGAAAATGGAGCATACTCCATCATCTGAGCCTACTCACATGAGCAATGCATGGAACCACGTTTATTATAGGAAAAAGTTATATTTTGAAATGGAGTCCACCAGCGCAATTTGTAGAGTTCTTTGGGCAAAAATAGGATATTAGAAATGTTGGAATCTGCTCTTTTTGATAGGGTACTCTGTAGGATGATATGGAAGAAGTGCAATTTGTTAAGCTCCTGCCCTTCCTTGTCAATGCACACTGTGCAGGTCATCAGTCTTCATTCTCTATTTGACAATTGATAAGTCACCCATCAGACTATTTAATCTTGTCTTTAGGCCACATCTATTATGTCATGACGTTGCCCTCTTTGGGTACAGCAAGCCCCATCCCCCTCTCCCTGCCTCCCCCTTGCCTCCTTCAACTAGGCTGCTGTGGTCAGAGATAGGCCGTATATTCCTGAGGAGAAGACCCTGCCTCATGGCCACACAGTATAAGAGACAGAGTGAATTTTCATAGAGAACAAAGGAATTTCTTCCACCTCACAGAACTTGAAGTCCTTACAAATTTCAGGTTCCGGAGAAGGTAAAAAAGATCGGTGAAGAATCCAGCTACGGACTGGTCCGTTTGTTACAACTTGGGGAAGCTCATGGGAGATGGTGGGGCCACATTACCATAACGCTGTTTATATAATAGCCTCAGATATGAGGTTTACATCTAATTGTTGTATAAGATGAATGAGTGAGTATGATACTGTTTACACAACTTTACAATGTGATTCTGGACTTTTTAATGAAGGAAACTCCAATTCCCGTTTGAGTTTAACTAAATCAGAGGACTGCCCCTGAGCTCAGTTAACCACAACAGAGAGAGAGAGGGAGAGAGACAGACAATTCTAAAAAAGAAACAAACTTTTCACCAGCGATCAAGACGACACACTGAGCATAAATATATTGATTGATTGCAATTGTTCCCGAATGAGTGAGCTTTCATGTGCAAAGGATTAGCATTCCAGTTGTTAGAACTATCAACTCTGTAGTGACTTCTCAGCTGACCCCCACTCCACGTTTTGTCCACCAAGCCGCAATGCCGGTTTAGCCCACTAGGGCACATTCCCTTATCATTTCTTGTCACCATATTGACTTTGTTTGTTTATGCATTTCTGTGAATTACTTAGTTAGTAATAAATAAATGATTTAAGACAATTGATGTATGGATGACTCATAGTGAAGACTCGGTTCGTGCAGATAACCAACAATTTACGATGTTTGGAATGAGACTAACGTGAGTTAAAGTAAATAATTCATTAATCAGAAGACTATTTGATCAGATATAAAATATATCAGATATATCATTTCTTGTAACCATACTGACTTTGTTTGTTTGTTCATGCATTTCTATGAATTACTTAGTTAGTTATAAATAAATTATTTAAGACAATTGATGTATGGAATCTTTGATTAAAACTAAGTCTTCAATTTAAGGACAATAAAGACATGTCAATTATTATGTGTGAAATTAGTTTCAATATAGTTTAGGTGTCGTTTTTCCTGCTGGGCAGGAAACTTCTCTTACAGTTAGAAAATAGACTATCATCTTATTTTAGTATTTACAGTTTTTGCGCTTCTGGAAAAATCAATACATTTTCTGACCGATTACAATTTACATTTGGTGTCCTGAGGTTCCTATGGCCTATTTTAACATAATAAATGCATTCATTTAGCAATTTCTAATTTATGGAGTATTTATAAAATGTAAATATCAACCGTCATGGCCATTCTAGTAGGATTGGAATTCTGGCGCTCCGAGTGCACAGTAAAAAAATGTACAGTAACGTCTTAACAGTGCAGATCTTGATTGTCACAAGCTCTTACAAAGATTGTAGAACGCGGAGTGGACAAATGAGGTGCAGCATAATGATAAAACCACTTACACTGGTAGAACACTTCCACTAACGGTGGGCACAATTGCAATATATTTTAGACCATGCTCCCAAATAAGCTGGAGCCCCCGCCAATACATTGCCCCACCTAAATTTGAAAGTGAAGTGTAAGTGTGGTAAACAAGTAATTTTAAAACAATAATACCTTATTTAAAATGTAAAAATACTGTATTGTTACGGCAACTCAGTAAACGGTAACTTACTGTCAAATTACAGGTAATTTTTAACAGTGTCTGCCATAAGCACATCTGAAGTATCCTATAAGTATAAATGTTTAACCTTTTATTGGTTCTACTTGGAATCAGAGGGTTCTTTGTGAAAGGGTTCTAAATGGAACTCAAAAGTGTTCCGCTACAGGGAGATATCAAATTGTTGTACAGTATGTGGCACCCAAAAGGGTTCACCCATAGGGACAAATGATAGAATGTCTATTGGTTCTAATCTTTTTACAATCTTTATCATACTGTCACGTTGGCATAAATGATTCGGGAGACAGACACAGGAATGCGTAATAGTTTTTTATTTATTTATTACCCAAATTACGGCGTGCGGTGTAAAGGCACCGGAAAAAAGACCAAACAAACACTATACAAAACACAGGGTAGAAACCCAAAACAAAAAAGCGAAGAGTACCTCGAATAAATAACACAATGATTAACCCATGGGATGAGACCCGTAAACATCTGCACAATCCACAATGGCACGAAAGCCAAAACACACAGCACAGAAACTCACACGCACCAACGGACATTGTAACAATAATCGACCACCCAATGGAAACCAAAGGGCACATATATACAAATACAATTAGTGGGAATAGGTGACAGGTGTGCGTAATGAAAGTTCCGGAGGGATCTGTGACGCATACCCACAGATTCACAGTGTGGTTGACTCCCAAGTAATTGTAATTTGCTATTCTACAAAACCACGCCCATCATGAGCATATTTCCTAGCATGCTCTATTGTGGTTAGACTTTCATAATTATTTGTTTCAAAACATGTGTTTTGAATTGACATAATTAATCAATTCATTTATCTACACAAAGATAAATAACATAACTTTTTCTAAACTAATCCAATCTGCTAATTGGACTTATTGTACATGTTACTGAAATGATAGTTCAAGTTTAGATGTGATCCCGCTCTATGTAGCTGACGTGACTAAGACCTTTAAACAGGTCAACATTCACAAGGCTGCGGGGCCAGACGGATTACCAGGACGTGTGCTCCGGGCATATACTGACCGACTGGCAGGTGTCTTCACTGACATTTTCAACATGTCCGTGATTGAGTCTGTAATACCAACATGTTTCAAGCAAACCACCATAGTCCCTGTGCCCAAGAACACTAAGGCATCCTGCCTAAATGACCCGTAGCACTCATGTCCGTAGCCATAAAGTGTTTTGAAAGGCTGGTAAGGGCTCACATCACCACCATTATCCCAGAAACCCTAGACCCACTCCAATTTGCATACAGCCCAAACAGATCCACAGATGATGCAATCTCTATTGCATTCCACATTGGACAAAAGAAACATCTATGTGAGAATACTATTCATTGACTACAGCTCCGTGTTCAACACCAAAGTATCCTAAAGCTCATCACTAAGCTAAGGATCCTGGGACTAAACACCTCCCTCTGCAACTGGATCCTGGACTTCCTGACGGGCCGACCCCAAGTGGTGAGGGTAGGTAGCAAAACATCTGCCATGCTGATCCTCAACACTGGAGCCCCCCAGGGGTGCGTGCTCAGTCCCCTCCTGTACTCCCTGTTCACCCATGACTGCATGGCCCGGCACGACTCCAACACCATCATTAAGTTTGCAGACGACACAACGTAACCAAGACTAAGGAGATGATTGTGGACTACAGGGAAAAAGAGGACCGAGCACGTCCCCATTTTCATCAACGGGGCTGTAGTGGAGCAGGTTGAGAGCTTCAAGTTCCTTGGTGTCCACATCACCAAAAAAATAGAATGGTCCAAACACACCAAGACAGCTGTGAAGAGGGCACGACAAAGCCTATTCCCCCTCAGGAAACTAAAAAGATTTGGCATGGGTCCTCAGATCCTTAAAAGCTTATACAACTGCAACATCGAGAGCACCCTGACTGCTCGGCCTCCAACCGCAAGGCACTAAGGTAGTGCGTACGGCCCAGTACATCACTGTGGCTAAGCTGCCTGCCATCCAGGACCTCTACACCAGGCGGTGTCAGAGGAAGGCCCTAAAAATTGTCAAAGACCCCTGCCACCACAGTGATAGACTGTTCTCCCTACTACCGCATGGCAAGCTGTACCAGAGTGCCAAGTCTAAGGACAAAAAGGCTTCTCAACAGTTTTTACACACAAGTCATAAGACTCCTGAACAGGTAATCAAATGGCTACCAGGACTATTTGCAATGTGTGCCCCGCCCCTTCCAACCCCTCTTTTAAGCTGCTGCTACTCTCTGTTTATCATATATGCATAGTCACTTTAACTATACATTCATGTACATTCATGTACATACTACCTCAATCGGCCCAACCAGAGATCTTGCTTGTTTGTAGGTGACCAAATACTTATTTTCCACCATAATTTGCAAATAAATTCATTAAAAATACTACAATGTGATTTCCCGGAATTTTTTTCTCATCTTGTCTGTCATAGTTGAAGTGTACCTATGATGAAAATTACAGGCCTCTCTCATCTTTTTAAGTGGGAGAACTTGCACAATTGGTGGCTGACTAAATACTTTTTTGCCCCACTGTATATACTGTACTCTATATCATCTACTGCATCTTTATGTAATACATGTATCACTAGCCACTTTAAACTATGCCACTGTTTACATACCCTACATTACTCATCTCATATATATATACTCTACTCGATACCATCTACTGCATCTTGCCTATGCCGTTCTGTACCATCACTCATTCATATATCTTTATGTATATATTCTTTAGTCCTTTACACTTGTGTGTATAATGTAGTAGTTGTGGAATTGTTAGGTTAAATTACTTGTTGGTTATTACTGCATTGTCGGAACTAGAAGCACAAGCATTTCGCTACACTCACATTGACATCTGCCAACCATGTGTATGTGACAAATCTAATTTGATTTGATTTGATTTATGAATAAACATTCTGTGTAAAGTGTCTGTTGCTTCCACAGTTCCGTGTAACTGATGATATGAAATTTCATAACTAGAAACACTTGTAGTGTGAGTCCATGTAGGTGAATCAGATGACAAGCAGTGCCACACACACGCAACATTGAACATTGACTGTTTAATGGTTCCACAGTGCCTCTAGATTCTACTGTTTCTATGGTTCCCATTGAAAGGCAACAGGTGGCAACAGATGAAGAGAGAGAGAGGGGGGCAGTGGGGTGGAAAGGTATAATGGGAAGGAAGTGACTGTACAGGGTGTATGTATGTGTGTGTGTGCGTGCGTGCGTGCGAGCATGTGCATGTCTGAGTGTCACTGAGATAGAGGTTTAAATAGCAAGGCGATTTATCTTCATTTTTAAAGAGAATACCAATTATCTCATAAGAACAGACTGTCCCTCTTAAGAATGAATACTGGAAGTGGCCCTTAATTAAGTAGAATGATCATTACACAGGTGCACCTTGTGCTGGGGACAATAAAAGGCCACTCAAAAATGTGCAGTTTTGTCACACAACACAATGCCACAGATGTCTCAAGTTTTGAGGGAGCGTGCAATTGGCATGCTGACTGCAGGAATGTCCACCAGAGCTGATTCCAAAATATTGAATGTTAATTTCTCTACCATAAGACACCTCCAACATTGTTTTAGAGAATTTGGCAGTATGTCCAACCGGCTTCACAACAGCAGACCACGTATAACCACACCAGCCCACGTATAACCACACCAGCCCAGGACCTCCACATCCGGCTTCTTCACCTGCGGGATCGTCTGAGACCAGCCACCCGGACAGCTGATGAAACTGAGGAGTAATTCTGTTATAAAGCCATTTTGTGGGGAAAAACTGATTCTGATTGGCTGGGCCTGGCACCAACCACTGGGGAGATTAGGACCTAATTCATTCATTTCAAATAACTGATTTCCTTATATGAATTGTAACTCAGTAAAATCATTGAACTTGTTGCATGTTGCGTTTATACTTTTGTTCAGTATATATCACTGCCAAAGTATTGGCTTGGTGACCAAAACAATTATCTCCATTGATCAATACGTAAAGATCATTTTAAAGGTCATAAACAGTCAAAATCATGTTTTTCATGACATTGGATGATATTTGAATGCAACCAGATCAAAGTATGATGACCAAAGTATGAAATATGACTGTTGCTTCTACAGTAATAAAGTTTGATCATAAAGTTACTGGTCCCCTCCCCCATGTCAAACACTTGGATTCAGGTGGCTGGATTATTAAGGGGATAGGATATTTTAATACACCAATCTTAACATTATATTATCTTACCTAATTTAAATAAGTACCGCCTTGTAACCAACATCAGAGAAGGCGTGTTTGTGGAGGGGCGCAGTTTATATAACTAGATAGATAGTTACTGGTGGAAAATGTAATAGTAGGGTGTCAGCAAATATAATTAAATGTTTACACTATTCATCTATGGCAGATAGTTGTGTCTGGTGTTAGCTAGTTACTAGCTAGCTCTTCAGCCAGCATGGAATGAAAGGGGGGGAAGGGTCGTTCAAAACTCTGACGCAGTTGTCATGTCAACACATCCATCAGTGCTGCTGTGAACCACATCACAAGAAATGTGTAAATGGGAGATGTATAAAAACAAATGACATCATTGATGCAATTTGAATGTTGTTTGAGCTGCTTTGTGTATCACTAAATGTGCTGGAGATGATTTCACTGCTCACTGACATAGGCATTTCAAAGAGCTGTCAGTCAAGGTGAGCTGAAGAATATAAACTCCTCGCCCACTCAGCCTCTATTTTCAAAAATCTGATACCCAAATGTTAAGCACTTCTATCCCCAACAAATATTATGGGTAATATTTTAGTCACTCAAACGGCTATTATACATGGGAATCAGAATCACTTTTTAGGACATTTAAGAATCCTCTGAAAGGCCAAACTATGTGGATGGAGTTTAAGTCAGGAAATATGTGCGAGTTGTGTTTGTTTTGATTAATCTTGTTGTATGTATTGTATTGATATTATTTATTGTGTGTTCATGTTCACAGGGCTCCCTAGCAAATGAGACCATGGTCTCAATGGTGACCTACCCTGTAGAAATAAAAGTTACAAAAATGGTTAAAATAATAATGTCATATGTCAAATTAGGAACCACTTTGGCCAACCTGTAGACTAGGAATTGTCAGGCATTATATGCATTTGAGCAAAGATGCAAGATGCATGCATCTCTGGAATACATTGTAAGAGATATAAAAATAGAGAGAGAGAGAAAATGGGTGAGTGAGCGGAGGAGAGAGAGACAGAGAGGGAGATGGATGTCAGCAAGTAGGGGAACACTGCTTGAAGAAAATGAGAACATCCTGGCCTCATTTGGAACAAAAGAGCAGAGAACAATGACAGTTGACATAGTCACTATACTCCTCTAAAGAACTTGCCTTCATTCGGTGTCTTTGAGATGTATTTAGGGCTACAGTCACAGTGAGATACTCTGTGAGATATGAATAGCCTCCATTCATGTTTCGAGTCGGTCTTAAAAAAAGCTGCCAATGGTGATGATCTGCATTCAGCTCCAAGTAAACAACTTTGACTGCTGCTAATAGATCACTGCTGAGAGAAAGAGAAAGAGCCTAAAAGAGAAGCTGACATTTTTTAACAATAACATCTCATATTTGTTTTATTCAACACTGGCAAATGGCTTCTGACAGCTTCTATACATATTATTTAAAAAATAGTATAGAAATACAATAGTATAGAGTATCTCTCCATTAGATTAACCTCAGATCTTAAAGATTTGAAAAGCAGAAACTAGACAGAGTTAGGAGAGGGTTGACGGCCACCTCAAACCGATGTCTCCTGCTCTGACGGAGGTTGTCCCTCTCTGATCTCTAACATCTCACTCCTCTAGGGAAATTCCTGAGCTGTGACACCAAACACATGCATCACACACCCAAACATATACACACATGCCACACACTCACACATTTCCTGATACCTATGACACTATCATACCGTTTACACACACATATTCACTGACACCTATGAGGTAACATGATAAAAAGAAGGATGAACAGTGTTTTAGGGAGAGGGGCTGAAGCACGTGAGGTGCTTTGATCCTATGAGTGATTTAGAATAATCTAGAGGTCATGGCGGGTTGATCCCAGGGCCGTCACTCAGACTAGAGATCACCAAGGTCCCACAGATAAGAAGGTTTTAGGTTGTAGTTATTATAGGAATTATAGGACTATTTCTCTCTATTATATAATTTGTATTTCATATACCTTTGACTATTGGATGTTCTTATAGGCACTTTAGTATTGACAGTGTAACAGTATAGCTTCCGTCCCTCTCCTCGCCCCTACCTGGGCTCGAACCAGGAACACATCGACAACAGCCACCCTCGAAGCATCGTTACCCATCGCTCCACAAAAGCCACGGCCCTTGCAGAGCAAGGGAAACAACTACTCCAAGTCTCAGAGCAAGTGACGTCACCGATTGAAACGCTATTAGCGCACACCCCGCTAACTAGCTAGCCATTTCACATCGTTTACACCAGCCTAATCTCGGGAGTTGATAGACTTGAAGTAATAAACAGCTCAATGCTTGAAGCACAGCGAAGAGCTGCTGTCAAACGCACAAAAGTGCTGTTTGAATGAATGCTTACGAGCCTGCTGCTGCCAACCATTGCTCAGTCAGACTGCTCTATCAAATATCAAATCATAGACTTAATTATAACATAATAACACACAGAAATATGAGCCTTTGGTCATTGATATGGTCGAATCCGGAAACTATCATTTCAAAAACAAAACGTTTATTCTTTCAGTGAAATACGGAACCGTTCCGTATATTATCTAACTGGTGGCATCCCTAAGTCTAAATATTGCTGTTACATTGTACAACCTTCAACGTTATGTCATATTTATGTACAATTCTGGCAAATTAATTACGGTCTTTGTTAGGAATAAATGGACTTCACACAGTTCGCAACGAGCCAGGCAGCCCAAACTGCTGCATATACCCTGACTGCTTGCACGGAACGCAAGAGAAGTGACACAATTTCCCTAATTATAAGAAATTAATGTTAGCAGGCAATATTAACTAAATATGCAGGTTTAAAAATATATACTTGTGTATTGATTTTAAAGAAAGGCATTGATGTTTATGGTTAGGTTTGGTGCAACGACAGTGCTAAATCATCACCCATTTGGCGAAGCTGGCTGTGATTCGATAAGAAATTAACAGGCACCACATCGATTATATGCAACGCAGGACACTAGATAAACTAGTAATATCATCAACCATGTGTAGTTAACTAGTGATTATGTTAAGATTGATTGTTTTTTATAAGATACGTTTAATGCTAGCTAGCAACTTACCTTGGCTTCTTGCTGCACTCGCGTAACAGGTAGTCAGCCTGCCATGTAGGCTCCTCGTGGAGTGCAAGGTAAGGCAGGTGGTTAGAGCTTTGGACTAGTAACCGGAAGGTTGCAAAAACAAATCCCCGAGCTGACAAGGTAAAAATCTGTCGTTCTGCCCCTGAAAAAGGCAGTTAACCCACTGTTCCTAGGCCATCATTGAAGAATGTGTTCTTAACTGACTTGCCTAGTGTAAATTAAAAAAATATATATATATATATATTGTATTTTTAAATCAGATAAATCGGTGTCCCAAAATACGTATTTCCGATTGTTATGAAAACTTGAAAACGGCCCCAATTAAATCGGCCATTCCGATTAATCGGTCGACCTCTAGTACATACACATGCAGGCAGGCACACACACAAACACGTGCAGGTAGACACACACACACACACGTAGGCACTAGGCAGACACACACTCATACACTAGCCTCACACCTCTGCCAATTTCACTCTAATACGCACAGTCCTGCATTGACATGCACACACACCTCAACATCCCATTTTCATGAGAACACACCCACCCACCCACCCCACACACACACACACACACACACACACACACACACACACACATACACACACCGAGAGAGAGAGTTGCTCTGACCTGTTAGCACGCAAGACCGGCCTGACCTCACACAGATCGTGACCAGAAGAAAGCCTTTAGCCCATCATGAGTTTAACTCAATTGAGGCAACACATCACGAGGCACTTATCCTCACACATAATGATAGCATCCAAAATGGCACCCTATTCCCTTTATAGTGCACTATGGGCCTTGGT
Source organism: Oncorhynchus kisutch (assembly GCF_002021735.2). NCBI lineage: Eukaryota > Metazoa > Chordata > Actinopteri > Salmoniformes > Salmonidae > Oncorhynchus > Oncorhynchus kisutch. Next base: position 19,794,282 of record NC_034184.2, read on the forward strand.
CAAAAGTGGTGCCCTGTATAGGGAATACAGTGCCATTTGGGACACAGTATAATGCCTTTCACACATCACTCCAGAACATCACAGATCATGAATGACTAAAGGCCTAATCTTCATATTAGATTACTAATACTTAAGAGAATAAGGCTTCTCTCTTTAAATAACATTCAGAGCTTAAGTCAAGCTAAAGTCTCCTCTATCTGTTAGATAATGATTAATATAAGAAAATGTATTTTCTGTCGGTTTGATAATGATTAATATGCATTTATGGAATCCTTTGTGTCCCTGTTGGGAGGAATACAATTTTTTTTATCATTTGAATTTTTGGGGTGCATCAAGTTCCTCCTAAAAGTAGCTTGACTCATATGCGTCCCAAATGGCACCCTATACCCTATATCAGTGTTATACAACTCTAGTCCACGAGTACCCCCAACCGTACACATTTTTACTGTAGCCCTGGACAAGCACACTTGATTCAACTTGTCAAATAATCATCAAGCCCTCATTTAGTTTAATCAAGTGATTTTGTCTGGGGCTACCCAAAAAATGTTTGCTGATGGGGGTACCAAAGGACTGAAGTTGGGAAACACTGCCCTATACCAGATCTGGTCAAAAGTAGTGCACTATATAGGGAATAGGCTACAATTTGATCCCTGATAAATACCTTGGTAGCTAGAACAATTAGTCTGTCTGCCACCCATTCAAAACCACAAATGGCATAAATGATTAGTATATACAGTTGAAGTCGGAAGTTTACATACACCTTAGCCAAATACATTTAAACTCAGTTTTTCACAATTCCTGACATTTAATCCTAGTAACAATTCCCTGTCTTAGGTCAGTTAGGATCACCACTTCATTTTAAGTATGTGCAATGTCAGAATAATAGTAGAGAGAATGATTTATCAGCTTTTATTTCTTGCATCACATTCCCAGTGGGTCAGAAGTTTGGAAGTATGCTTGGGGTCAATGTCCATTTGGAAGACCCATTTGCGACCAAGCTTTAACTTCCTGACTGATGTCTAGAGATGTTGCTTCCATATATCCACATAATTTTCCTACCTCATGATGCCATATATTTTGTGAAGTGCATCAGTCCTACCTGCAGCAAAGCAACCCCATTATGGCCAAACAGTTCTATTTTTGTTTCATCAGACCAGAGGACATTTTTCTAAAAAGTATGATCTTTGTCCCCATGTCCAGTTGCAAACCGTAGTCAGGCTTTTTTATGGCGGTTTTGGAGCAGTGGCCTCTTCCTTGCTGAGCGGCCATTCAGGTTATGTCGATATAGGACTCGTTTTACTGTGGATATAGATACTTTTGTACCTGTATCCTCCAGCATCTTCACAAGGTCCTTTTTTGTGTTTCTGGATCGATTTGCACTTTTCACCCCAAAGTACGTTCATCTCTAGGAGACAGAACGCGTCTCCTTCCTGAGCGGTATGACAGCTGCGTGGTCCCATGGTGTTAATACTTGCGTACTATTGTTTGTACAGATGAACGTGGTACCTGCTGGCGTTTGGAAATTGCTCCCAAGGATGAACCAGACTTGTGGAGGTCTACAATTGTTTGGCTGATTTCTTTTGATTTCCCTATGATGTCAAGCAAAGAGAAACTGAGTTTGAAGGTAGGCCTTGAAATACATCCACAGGTACACCTCCAATTGACTCAAATGATGTCAATTAGCCTATCAGAAGCTTCTAAAGCTATGACATCATTTTCTGGAATTTTCCAAGCTGTTTGAAGGCCCAGTCAACATAGTGTATGTAAACTTCTGACCCACTGGAATTATGATACAGTGAATTATAGGTTAAATAATCTGTCTGTAAACAATTGTTGGAAAAATGACTTGTGTTATGCACAAAGTAGATGTCCTAACCGACTTGCCAATACTATAGTCTGCTAACAAGAAATGTGTGGAGTGGTTGAAAAATGTGTTTTAATGACTCCAACCTGAGTGTATGTAAACTTCTGACTTCAACTCTATAAACAAAAAGATAATGTTTCAATTAAAGTCAAAAGGTTTGACAGCAATGCCACATAAAATTGGTCAATTGTCAATTGGCAACAGATCTGTAATGTTCCAATACTTTGGCATGGGGTCTATGAATTGATATATAAAAATACAACTGACACATCACCCAGTTTGTTTAAATTTTAAATATTATATAAAATATTTGCTACAAAACGAATGCCTAATATATGGGACTTTGAACGGTCAGCCTTGTGCAGACTCTACTACGCGGAAACAGAATCAATAGGACATCTCTTCTGGTACTGTCTATTGGTGGGTTGCTTTTGGAGTCAGGTTCAGGAATGGTTTTTATGTCCTAATATGAGGGTTCAGAAGGACCTGCATGGTTATTATGTCCTAATATGAGGGTTCAGAAGGACCTGCATGGTTATTATGTCCTAATATGAGGGTTCAGAAGGACCTGCATGGTTATTATGTCCTAATATGAGGGTTCAGAAGGACCTTCAAATGGGATCTGAAAAACCATGACCATTCAATGGGAAAAATAATACTTTTTAATAATAATTTTTAGGGCAATATCGGTACAAAAGTTACAAATAGGCAGGTTCAAGACCCCCGTAACACATCACAGTAAAATAGAGGGATCTATTGCAAAAGGTATTGTACTGGGAAAGATGGGTTTGTCTGTGGACATGGGGGGGTTGGAGTTAAGATCAGAATGAATAGTGGATTGGCCACTGTGGGTGAAAATACAGCCCTTGAAGAAAGAGGAATTTAGGAATAAATGTATACATTTTTTTTTAATCACACTCTTATTTCTTTATTGATTATTTCTATATTTTTTTGTCTCTCACGCTCCCTTTTTTCAGCCAACTCTTTTGTCTATATCCTTACATTTCCAGGCAGGGAATATCCTGCAATAATTGGCTGTTGAGACTGTTCTGTTCAGTTTAATTTACAGTTTTTTCTAATTGCTTCGGCACGATCTTTGAAACTGTAGGCTATTTTTGCAAAGCTCTACACACTAACCACAAACCTTACACCAAACCAGCAAAACATTATACATCTCTTGCAAAAGCAAACAATTCTTGCAAAACTCTTCAAATTCTTAAAAAAAAATTTTTTTCCGTCAATACAGTACACACAAACCATAATTTGAACAAGCACACGAAGCACCAACTACACACTGATAGTATACATGAAAAACACTTGTGGCTTTTGCTTTTTCTGTGTGCAGGGCATAGCAGTTTGCAATAACGTTTTGTCATACATGTAGTAAACACACAAACGCACAGGTATCCAAATGTGTAAAGTATGGATGTGTATTCCAAACATAACACACTATCTCTGCCTAGTCATCGCCATTCTACCTCCTGTTGTTGTGTTAGCTGATTAGCTGTTGTTGTCTCACCTGTTATTTTAGCTAGCTCTCCCAATCAACACCTGCGATTACTTTATGCCTCACTGTATGTCTCTCAAATGTCAATATGCCTTGTATACTGTTGTTCAGGTTAGTTATCATTGTTTTAGTTTACAATGGAGGCCCTAGTTCCACTCTTCATACCTCTGATACCTCCTTTGTCCCACCTCCCACACATGCGGTGACCTCACCCATTACAACCAGCATGTCCAGAGATACAACCTCTCTTATCATCACCCAGTGCCTGGGCTTACCTCCGCTGTACCCGCACCCCACCATACCCCTGTCTGCGCATTATGCCCTGAATATATTCTACCATGCCCAGAAATCTGCTCCTTTTATTCTTTGTCCCCAACGCTCTAGGCGACAAGTTTTGATAGCCTTTAGCCGCACCCGCATACTACTCCTCCTCTGTTCCGCGGGTGAAGTGGAGGTAAACCCAGGCCCTGCATGTCCCCAGGCACCCTCATTTGTTGACTTCTGTGATCGAAAAAGCCTTGGTTTCATGCATGTCAACATCAGAAGCCTCCTCCCTAAGTTTGTTTTACTCACTGCTTTAGCACACTCTGCCAACCCTGATGTCCTTGCCGTGTCTGAATCCTGGCTTAGGAAAGCCACCAAAAATTCTGAGATTTCCATACCCAACTATAACATTTTCCGTCAAGATAGAACTGCCAAAGGGGGAGGAGTTGCAGTCTACTGCAGAGCTAGCCTGCAAAGTAATGTCATACTTTCTAGGTCCATACCCAAACAGTTCGAACTAATAATTAAAAAAATTACTCTCTCCAGAAATAAGTCTCTCACTGTTGCCGCCTGCTACCAACCCCCCTCAGCTCTCAGCTGTGCCCTGGACACCATTTGTGAATTGATCGCCCCCCATCTAGCTTCAGAGTTTGTTCTGTTAGGTGACCTAAACTGGGATATGTTTAACACCCCGGCAGTCCTACAATCTAAGCTAGATGCCCTCAATCTCACACAAATCTTCAAGGAACCCACCAGGTACAACCCTAAATCTGTTAACAAGGGCACCCTCATAGACGTTATCCTGACCAACTGGCCCTCCAAATACACCTCCGCTGTCTTCAACCAGGATCTCAGCGATCACTGCCTCATTGCCTGTATCCGCTACGGGTCCGCAGTCAAGCGAACTTGTTCTCAACTAGCCTACCTGGTTAAATAAAGGTGAAATAAAAACAATATTTAAAAAACGACCACCCCTCATCACTGTCAAACACTCCCTAAAACACTTCTGCGAGCAGGCCTTTCTATTCGACCTGGCCCGGGTATCCTGGAAAGATATTGACCTCATCCCGTCAGTTGAGGATGCCTGGTCATTCTTTAATAGTAACTTCCTCACCATCTTAGATAAGCATGCTCCGTTCAAAAAATGCAGAACTAAGAACAGATATAGCCCTTGGTTCACTCCAGACCTGACTGCCCTCGACCAGCACAAAAACATCCTGTGGCGGACTGCAATAGCATCGAACTGTTCAGGGAAGTCAGGAACCAATACACGCAGTCAGTCAGGAAAGCAAAGGCCAGCTTTTTCAAGCAGAAATTTGCATCCTGTAGCTCTACCTCCAAAAAGTTCTGGGACACTGTAAAGTCCATGGAGAACAAGAGCACCTCCTCCAAGCTGCGGTTAGGTAACACGGTCACCACCGATAAATCCATGATAATCGAACACTTCAACAAGCATTTTTCAACGGCTGGCCATGCCTTCCTCCTGGCTACTCCAACCTCGGCCAACAGCTCTGCCCCCCCCCCCCCCGCAGCTACTCGCTCAAGGCTCCCCAGCTTCTCCTTTACCCAAATCCAGATAGCAGATGTTCTGAAAGAGCTGCAAAACCTGGACCCGTACAAATCAGCTGGGATCTCAGCATATCGTCTGAGATCCCCAAGGATTGGAAAGCTGCCGCAGTCATCCCCCTCTTCAAAGGGGGAGACACCCTGGTCCCAAACTGTTACAGACCTATATCCATCCTGCCCTACCTATCTAAGGTCTTCAAAAGCCAAGTCAACAAATAGATCACTGACCATCTCGAATCCTACCGTACCTTCTCCACTGTGCAATCTGGTTTCCGAGCCGGTCACAGGTGCACCTCAGCCACGCTCAAGGTACTAAACGATATCATAACCGCCATCGATAAAAGACAGTACTGTGCAGCCGTCTTCATCGACCTGGCCAAGGCTTTCGACTCTGTCAATCACCATATTCTTATCGGCAGACTCGGTAGCCTCGGTTTTTCGGATGACTGCCTTGCCTGGTTCACCAATTACTTTGCAGACAGAGTTCAGTGTGTCAAATCGGAGGGCATGCTGTCCGGTCCTCTGGCAGTCTCTATGGGGGTGCCACAGGGTTCAATTCTCGGGCCGACTCTTTTCTCTGTGTATATCAATGATGTTGCTCTTGCTGCGGGCGATTCCCTGATCCACCTCTACGCAGACGACACCATTCTATATACTTTCGGCCCGTCTTTGGACACTGTGCTATCTAACCTCCAAACAAGCTTCAATGCCATACAACACTCCTTCCGTGGCCTCCAACTGCTCTTAAACGCTAGTAAAACCAAATGCATGCTTTTCAACCGGTCGCTGCCTGCACCCGCATGCCCAACTAGCATCACCACCCTGGATGGTTCCGACCTAGAATATGTGGACGTCTATAAGTACCTAGGTGTCTGGCTAGACTGCAAACTCTCCTTCCAGACTCATATCAAACATCTCCAATCGAAAATCAAATCTAGAGTCGGCTTTCTAATCCGCAAACAAAGCCTCCTTCACTCACGCCGCCAAACTTACCCTAGTAAAACTGACTATCCTACCGATTCTCGACTTCGGCGATGTCATCTACAAAATAGCTTCAAATACTCTACTCAGCAAACTGGATGCAGTTTAGGTGTTCTCAACTAGCCTACCTGGTTAAATAAAGGTGTTCTCAACTAGCCTACCTGGTTAAATAAAGGTGTTCTCAACTAGCCTACCTGGTTAAATAAAGGTGTTCTCAACTAGCCTACCTGGTTAAATAAAGGTGTTCTCAACTAGCCTACCTGGTTAAATAAAGGTGTTCTCAACTAGCCTACCTGGTTAAATAAAGGTGTTCTCAACTAGCCTACCTGGTTAAATAAAGGTGTTCTCAACTAGCCTACCTGGTTAAATAAAGGTGTTCTCAACTAGCCTACCTGGTTAAATAAAGGTGTTCTCAACTAGCCTACCTGGTTAAATAAAGGTGTTCTCAACTAGCCTACCTGGTTAAATAAAGGTGTTCTCAACTAGCCTACCTGGTTAAATAAAGGTGTTCTCAACTAGCCTACCTGGTTAAATAAAGGTGTTCTCAACTAGCCTACCTGGTTAAATAAAGGTGTTCTCAACTAGCCTACCTGGTTAAATAAAGGTGAAATAAAAAATAAAATAGAAAAATCAATACAAATAAAGGGGGAAAATGTTTTTTTTTCTTCAAATGTTCTAACTCCTCAAACAACAAAAGGCGAAATAGTGTAGCAATGTAGAGACCAATATTAACAGTTTTGCTAAAAGTGTGTTATTAAATTGCAAACTGAGTGTAAAGCAGAGAATGTGCATTCAGTTTGGCACACTTGGTAAATGCATTGGCTACAAGTGTTAATGGTTTCAGAGATAGTGCTTCAAGAATCACTTTTAGTGTTTAAGCATTCAGGGGAAAAAAGTAATTTGATAGGAATTCCCTACGAAGCTGCTCCCTCTTGATGTTAGAAAGAAAAATGTATATTTCCTGCAATTCTACACATTTTGCCATGGGGTGTAGAAAAATGTTGCAGTTTTAAAGGCCTAGTGCAGTCAGGAATGTGATTTTCCTGAGTTTTATATACACTGAGTGCACAAAACATTAGGAACACCTTACTAATATGGAGTTGCACCCCCTTTTGCCCTCAGAACAGCCTCAATTCACCAGGACATGGACTCTACAAGGTGTCAAATGCGTTCAGCTGGGATGCTGGCCCATGTTGATACTGATGCTTCCCACAGTTGTGTCAAGTTGGCCGGATGTACTTTGGGTGGTGGACCACTCTTGATACACACGGGAAACTGTTGAGAGTGAAAAACCCAGCAGTGTTGCATTTCGTGAGACAAACCGTGCGCCTGGCACCTACTACCATACCCTGTTCAAAGGCACTTAAATATTTTGTCTTGCCCATTCACCCTCTAAATGAGACACACACAATCCATGTGTCAACTGTATCAAGGGTTAAAAATCCTTCATTAACCTGTCTCCTCCCCTTCATCTCCACTGATTGAAGTGGATTTAACAAGTGACATCAACAAGGGATTCACCTGGTCAGTCTGTCATGGAAAGAGCAGGTGCTCCTAATGTTAGGTACTTAATTGTTACACAGAAATGATTTGATATCAGCCTCCCGAGTGGCGCATTGGTCTAAAGCACTGCATAGCAGTGCTTGAGGCGTTACTACAGACCCGGGTTCGATCCCGGGCTGTGTCGCAGTGAGACCCATGAGGCGGTGCACAATTACCCTAGCGTCATACTGGGTTAGGAGAGGGTTTGTCCTCCCGGGATGTCCTTGTCCTGTTGTGCTCTAGCGACTCCTGAGGTGGGCTGGGCACAGTGCATGCTGACACGGTCACCAGGTGCAGCTGTTTCCTCTGATTGGTGAGGTTGGCTTCTGGGTTAAGCAAGCAGTGCGGCTTGGCAGGGTTGGGTTTCGGAGGATGTATGGCTCTCGATTACTACTTATCACAATTTGATATTGAGATTCTACAAATTTTGTAATGACTGTTAATATGATATCTGAGTGAGAATGACTAACAGCATCAATGAGGACCTCCTGGAGGTAGGGCACCTGGGCACGGGCCCTGCGAGCCCAGTTGGTATTCTACAAGTTAAGACAACTGGCTAGACGACCTACCAATCTAAAAAGTCTTAGCTAAAATGGCTACTTGAGTGACATAAGAGAAAATCTGCTGATGCACAACCACATTTTGAAATTGCACCTGATGTATTCTACTATTTTTACTCTCAATAGTAAGTTGAGACCCCTCCCTCTGTCTGTGTGTGTGTTTGATAAGGTGAGGATATGTATGATTGCATATTGGAATCCCACAGTGTGAATGCTTGATCACGACCCTGATGTTCCCTGAAGTACGCTTTGTCTGTATGTGTGTGGGTGGATGGATGGTGGATGGAATGACTACCATTGATTATCAGGAGACGTGCAAATAAAACACAAACACACAGAACACACACACACACACTTTATAAGCTAGGGAAAGGTGTTTGTTTAGCTTAAATGCATAGCTACGTTTTAAAAACCATGAGAACGCCAAAATACATTTACGTGTCATTTTCAATTAGGTTACCACTTTAAAAAGCAGCGTTCATCTAGGTCAGGGCTCTCCAACCCGGTTTCTGGAGCCCTACCGTCCTGTAGATTTTCGCTCTAACCCTACAGAAGAGTAGCTTAGAGTCAGTGACAGTAAATGTTCAAATTAACAAACTAAAACCACCTGGTCGCCATGACTGCAGGTCTGGCAATGAATCATCAGAGGGAGCGATATAAAAGAGAGCGAGAGAACAAACATGTTGAATGCTTGTGAGAAAAAGAGAGACAGGGTAGGGAATTTCGGCAATCACAAATTTCGGCGATCACTTCAGAATCTCAGAGTGGCTTTAGGTAATTTCAGAAAGAGGTTATAATGTAACATATATAGATCAGATATGGATCAACACTTTAATTATGCATCCAGACGCAACATGTAAAGTGTTGGTCCCATGTTTCATGAGCTTAAATAAAAGATCCCAGAAATGTTCCATCTGCACAAAAAGCTTATTTCTCTAAAGTTTGTTGCACAGATTTGTTTACTCCCCAGTAAATTATAATTTCTCCCTTGCCAAGATAATCCATCCACCTGACAGGTGTGGCATATCAAGAAGCAGATTAAACAATATGCTCATCACACAGGTGCAACTGGGGACAATAAAAGGTCTGTCACATGGAATTGACGCTGGAGAGACGAAGCAGGTACGGGGAGTAAAACATTTAATATATAACGGACATGAAACGAGACAGGAACAGCGAACAGGTAACACAAACAAAAAAACAATTGATGCAAAAGAGGGGAACAGAGCTTGGGATCTGACAAATATAGGGGAGGTAATAACAGGTGATGAGTGAGTCCAGGTGAGTCCAATATCGCTGATGCGCATGACGAGGGTAGGCAGGTGTGCGTAATGGATGATAGGACTGCATGATGCAGGGCAGCCTGGCACCCTTAAGCGCCAGGGGCGGAAGAGCGGGAGCAGACGTGCCACCCAGTGGGGTGCCACCCGGTGGCCCACCTGGGCGAACTGGGCGAGACATGGGCGCTGGGCAAGCCGGTTGGGGCGTGGAACCTCACGAGCCGGCTAAGGCATGGAAGCCCGACAATCCAGCTGAGGCAAGACGCCTGTCGACCCCGCTGCAGAGAGGGAGCCCGAAGATCCGGTGGAGTGTGACGTGGGATGGGAAGCTGCCCAGCCAACAGAGGCGAGGAACCTCTCGAGCCAGCCAGGGCATGAAAGCCTGACGGGCTGGCTTAGGCACCCCCGGTTCCATCGGCGGTGGAATCCACCCCGACGTCACCAACAAAACAAAAAAACGAACAAAATGACTCCTGGACCGGGCTGGGCGAACAAGATCTGACGATCCGGCTGTGGCCCAACGTGGGATGGGCGCCATCCGAGCCAACCGGGGCAAGGAAACCTCTCTAGCCAGCTAGGGCGTGGAAGCAGGGATGCCACAATATCTACCGTAACGCAGGTATCTCCCGATGCTTCATGTGTGGGCTTCTGCTTTCTGTCACAAGGAATTGACGCTGGAGAGACGAAGCAGGTACGGGGAGTAAAACATTTAATATATAACGGACATGGAACGAGACAGGAACAGCTTCAGCAAACAGGTAACACAAACCAAAAAACAATTAATGCAGAAGCGGGGAACAGTGGTGGGGAACTGACAAATATAAGGGAGGTAATAACAGGTGATGAGTGAGTCCAGGTGAGTCCAATATCGCTGATGTGCGTGACGAGGAAGGCAGGTGTGCGTGATGGATGATAGGAGTGCGTGAAGCAGGAGCAGACGTGACAAGGTCACTCCAAAATGTGCAGTTTAGGCACACAACACAATGACACAGATGTCTCAAGTTTGGAGGGAGCATGCAATTGGCATGCTGACTGCCGGAATGTCCACCAGAGCTGTTGCCAGATAATTGAATGTTAATCTCTGTACCATAAGCCACCCCCGACGTCATTTTAGAGAATTTGGCAGTATGTCAAACGGGCCACACAACCACAGACCATGTGTATGGTGTTGAGTGGGCGAGAGGTTTGCTGATGTCAACGTTGTGAACATAGTTCCCCATGGTGGCGGTGGGGTTATGGTACGGGCAGTGTCATGACTGACCACGAGAATCCAAATAGGTCAGATCAGGTTTGCAATGAATAACTTCAAATCAGACCCCAACTCACTCATAGAGGGGATCAACAACTCATGTCCTGTTGTAAATCAAGAGAGAAGATCCAGGCCTGTGATCTCCAAATTCATCAAAGGAATGTGCTTTGGTCAGAGAATAGTCACTAATGTCATTTTGTTTGATATTTTGTGATGTCGTTAAAAATGTTATAAAGGAAATACTGTAACTTTGAAAGTATGCCCACTAAATGGATAAAGTTTCCATACTATGGGTTGTGCATGGAATATGAAAATGATGAAAGTGTTTTTGTTAAGAGACGGATGTGATTTGAGACTTTATAAGAGATAATTTCCATAACATTGCACAGTGAGTAATCACCACCCCGGAGTGAGCTCAGAGAGCGTGCCAGCCTGCTGGAACCTCCCCTTTATAGCAACATATATGAATGATGGGTTACGTATTAACACATCAGACCAGAAAAGCGCGAAGCTGCAGCTGCGCGTTTAAAATGGTTTGAACTTTGAATCTCAACACGAGCTGGAGACGATAAACTCACCTCCCGCACAATCACTGGTACGGCTGATTAGCTGTCCTAAGTAAAGTATATTCTAAAGCTGATTTAAGTAGGACCATCCTGTTACTCTGCTCAAACCATCGTATTACGCCACTCTCATCACCCCACTGGGGAACTATCGATACGGCTGGCGAGCCTATCTTCAAAGAAGTATCTTCAAGAGCAAATGGAAGGAAAATCAACTTAGTAGTTCTGTTCAGGACTAAATGACAAATCCCTGGATACCGGACAACTATGAAGGACAACAGTAGAAGAGTTGTTGGGACCATTTCGGACAATCAAAACCTTACAAGCATGCTGCAAAAAGGCCCAACCCCCTTTCCAACCCCCTTTCCCTTTCCAAGGCGTAAAGGATCATTCCACAATTCCTGAAAGCTGAAAATGTCCCAGTTCTTCCATGGTCTGCATACTCACCAGACATTTCACCCATTGAGCAAGATTGGGATGCTCTGGATCAACATGTACGATAGTGTGTTCCAGTTTGCGCCAGTATTGAGTAATTTCGCACAGCCATTGAAGAGGAGTGGGACAATATTGCACAGGCCACAATTAACAGCCTGATCGACTATATACAAAAGAGATGTGTCGGGCTAGATGAGACAAATACTGACTGTTTTTTATCCCTGCTTTTCTTTTTAAAGGTATCTATGACTAACAATCAGTGCACACGGAAGGTTTTCAGACTCCTTGACTTTTTCCATCTTGGTATGTTACAGTCTTACTCTAAAATTGATTAAATCGTTTTTTCCTTCCTCAATCTACACACAATTCCCCATAATGACGAAGCAAAAACATTTATTTAGAAATTTTGGCAAATTGAAAAAAAGAATTAAAGAAAACATTTACATAAGTATTCAGACCCTTTACTAAATTTGTTGAAGCACCTTTGGGAGTGATTACAGCCTAGAGTCTTCTTGGGTATGACGCTATAAGCTTGGCACACCTGTATTTGGGGATTTCTCTTAATCTTCTCTGTAGATACTCTCAAGCTTGTCCGGTTGTATGGGGATCGTCGCTGCACGGCTGTTTTCAGGTCTCCCCAGAGATGTTCGGGCTCTGGCTGGGCCACTCAAGGACATTCAGAGACTTGTCGTAAAGCCCCTCCTGTGTTGTCGTGGCTGTATGCTAAGGGTTGTTGTCCTGTTGGAGGGGACCTTTGCCACAGTCTGAGGTCCTGAGCGCTCTGTAGCAGCTTTTCATCAAGGATCTCTCTGTACTTTGCTCTGTTCATCTTTCCCTCTATCCTGACTCATCTCTTAGTCCCTGCCGCTGAAAAACATCACCACAGCATGATGCTGCTACCACCATGCTTCACCATAGGGATGGTGCCAGGTTTCCTCCTGACGTGATGCTTGGCATTCAGGCCAAAGGGTTCAATCTTGGTTTCATCAGACCAGAAAATCTTGTTTCTCATGGTCAGAGTCCTTTATGTGTCTTTCGGCAAAGTCCAAGTGGGCTGTCATGCTCCTTTTACTGAGGAGTGGCTTCTGTCTGGCCACTCTACCATAAATACCTGAATGGTGGAGTGTTGCAGAGATGGTTGTCCTTCTGGAAGGTTCTCTCAACTCCACAGAAGAACTCTGGAGCTCTGCCAGAGTGACCATCGGGTTCTTGGTAACCTCCCTGACCAATGCCCTTCTCCCCCGATTGCTCAGTTTGGCCGGTCGGCCAGCTCTGAGAAGATTCTTGGTGGTTCCAAACTTCTTAAATTTAAAAATGATGGAGGCCACTGTGATCTTGGGGACCTTCAACATTGCAGAAATGTTTTGGTACCCTCCCCCAGATCTGTGCCTCGAAATAATCCTGTCTCAGAGCTCTGCGGTCAACTAATTCGACCTCGTGGCTTGGTTTTTTCTCTGACATGCACTGTCAACTGTGGGACCTTATATAAACAGGTGTGTGCATTTCCAAATCATGTCCAATCAATTTAAAATTGACCACAGGTGGACTCCAATCAAGTTGTGGAAAGATCTAAATGATGATCAATGGAAACAGGAGCACCTGAGCTCAATTTTGAGTCTCATAGCAAAGGGTCTGAATACTTATGTAAATAATGTTTTTGTTGTTTATTTTTAATACATTTGCAAAAATGTCAAAATCTGTTTTCGCCAATTGATTGATCGAAATCATAAAAAGGATATTTTTCTATATACTGTACAGACAGACCCTATTTTTGAATAAAATCACCTATATGTTGGCTACGGGGTCGTCTGATGCTTTAAGCACTGGGATTAAAAATGAAGACACACAAATTACTAAATAGGGAGTCAGAGATCAATAACCATACCAGAAGAAAAAAACCTGGATCTGACTTTCGGCAGATTCTTCCGTTACGCTCCTGAAGTTGCCGGTAATGGGTTACACCAGTGATTGGCAACCTTTTCCATTTGGAGTACCAAGTTATTGTGCCATTTCTACATGATCTGCGTGGCAGTTATGATTTTCATAGGCTCATTTTCGTGGAACAGTTTCATATCATTTATAAAAAAAGTCTTCATATCTCAAAATCAATGTGATTTGGTTAATCAATATTAAATTTAAATGAAGATTATACAAATCTAAAAGTAACTTCTATTGCTATTGCCAATATGTAAAGATAGCAAAGGCTATTTTAAGCTTAGGATTTAGGGTTAGAATTATGGTTAGGGTAAGAAGTTAGTGTTTAAGGATAGGGTTAGAATTAGAATTAGAATTAGAATTATGGTTAGGGTAAGGGGTTAGGGTTTAGGGTTTAGGGATAGGGTTATATTTAGAATTATGGTTAGGGTAAGGGGTTAGGTTTAGGTTAACGAGTTAAGTTTAGGGTTAGGGAAAATTGGATTTTGAATGGAAATCAATTTGAGGTCCCCATGAGGATAGAAGAACAAAACTGTGTATGTAGCCAGGCTGTCTGTTTGTGGGTGGTAGGATTGATCCAGTGTCCTAGCTTAGTAAAGCCCAGTAAATCCAGTGATCTGACGCACTAAAGCCTTCTGGCTGGCTGCAACGCACAGCTTCAGACATGTCAACAAGCACACGGATCAACACTCAATCACACACACTTTCACATAAACACACACATATCCCTCCTCTCTCCAGCTCCTTTTCTCAACTCCCATCATGATTAAGCATTCCTCTAGAGTCTAAACTCTACAAGCTTCGCAAACACTCTGGCCTACACAAAATGGACTGGCAGGTAAAAGACAGAGCGACAGAGAAAAGGTAATGTACTGTTACATCATCTCAACTCAGATAATCAAAAGAGAGCGAACAGCTACTGCAACATTGGCAGTCAAAGGGAGAGCAAAGTAGGCAAGTGTGTGTGTGTATGTGCATGACTGCATATTGTGCGTGTGATCGACTGATGTTCTACACACACAATGACTACATCATCTGTAGTGAGAGCCAGTGGGACCCGTGGAACTATTAAGAAGTGCCGTTTCTGGCTGTTGGTTGCCATGGTGACGAGCCCAATGGTATAAGAGTGGCAGCGTTCAGAAGAGATAGGCCAGGGGATATAGCTAATAAATAGGCAATCAGGTTGATTAGTTCCATCCTGGAGGGGTTTGCTCCATTTCACACTGTCTCTGGAATTAGAGGCTTTCACAATTCTGCTTTTAGTTGAGCAAGTGAGGGTCTTGTACATGATCGCTCATGTGCCACAAGAACAAGGGCGCACACACACACACACACCCTGTACTCCTCTGATAATGCCTTACAGAGGTCCATTGAGGGGTTTGAATAGAGACTTTGTAGAGGTAAGAAAGGGGACACAGCATACCCAACACACACCCTGGGTCTAAGTAGAGGCTTAGGAGAACACATAGAAGAGATGCATTACACAAGACTATAGCCCCTTCATACACACACTACAGACAGACCCAAACCCCTCCATTCATTCATCAATCACTAGAGCCCATTGGTATGTGTGGCAGACAGGAGAAAGCTCAATGGACTTCTATAGTGATTCCATTCAAAAGGCACTTCTTTAACCTATGGTAGCCTGGTGTAGGCAGAATAGGGTATGGGGTTGTGTGTGTTGAGTTGAGATGTTTTTTATTTTTTATTGTCACAATAAAAAGGTGCAATGAAATGTGTTGTTTTACAGGGGTCAGCCATGGTAGTATGGCGCCCCTTGCCCCTGGAGCATATTAGGGTTAAGTGCCTTGCTCAAGGGCACATTGCCAGATTTTTCACCTTGTTGGGTATTTGAACCAGCAACCTTTTTGTTTACTGGCTCAATGCTCTAACCGCTAGGCTAGAGTACATGACGTCCTAGAGTACTTGAGCTTTTTCTTGTTGACCTGGGGTTAAAGGTTAAGGTTAGGGTGGTTAAGATCAACATTAGAGGTTAGAAAGTGCTGTAGACTACATTCTCGCCAGAACATCATGACAACCATGTATTGGCAGAACACACAGATGGGTTGTGTGTGTGTGTGTGTGTGTGTGTGTGTGTGTGTGTGTGTGTGTGTGTGTGTGTGTGTGTGTGTCTGTGTGTGTGTGTATGTGTCACTCTCTCTCTCTCTCTCCTCTACCCATCTCTGTGAAATCTGGAGTCAGCTACAGTATGTTGAGATGCATTCATTCCTCACCTCTCAGAGCATGTGTGGAGTGTGTGTGTGTGTAGCGTGTGTGTTGAGCGTGTCCTTTCCACATCAGTACACGTGTGAGATGTGTATAAAGGCCAGAACAACCCATTTATGTGGTTGTATTGTATTGTTGTATATTTCAGTTATGTAATGTATTGATTGTTGCTGCCTTCTTGGCCAGGTCTCCCTTGAAAAAGAGACTGGGTCTCAATGGACTTTTCCTGGTTAAATAAAGATTTAATTTTTAAAAAACGTTTCCACACCTCTGACATGAACATGTGTGTGTGTTTGTGTGTGTGCCTGTGCGTGCGTGCGTGTTTGTGTGTGCATGCTTGTAGGTGGTTGTTTTGGACTGTCATGACTGAAGTATTGTCTATTTCAGACGTACTAATATCAGGTGATTTGAATGTCTGGTCACCTATTGTTTGACTGTCTTCTGCCCAATGCTGATCTTTTGCCCAATTATTGTTGCAGTATTAGGACAGTATGGTTGCACAAGTGCACACAGACACGCCCCCCTCCCCCCAACTATGGGTCCCAGATCCAAGGACACTGATAATACGCACATGAATCTCCATGGCTATGGAAGCCCTTGGGCATCACAACACAGTATAATAATATTCCATCAACATGACCCAGGTAAAGGCCACTAAGCTGCCAAGGCCACTGCTATCCAGCTTAAACTATACAGTAAGTGCTGTTGGATTGGCTAATTAACTAGCAAATGCCAAAGCTGTAAATGTGCAGTGTAATACTAATCAATGTAGTGCAATGAACAAAATAGCAATTATAGTTACTGGGAATTAAGTAAAATATGCAAAAGACTAAAAATAATATTATACTGAGCAATTCACTATCCACAACAGGTTGGTCGCATCATGTTATCCAATCAAGATATCTCTTACACACTCTCCATCAGAGAGCCCCTATTGGCTCAGAGCAGTGAGCCCGAAAGGTCTTAGAATAGGTTCATTATTGCTAGAACGTGGCTTAAGCTATTTATTAATTCTTATAAAATATTGTACACTCTGCAGTGGGGACATAGAGAAAAGGTGAGCGGAGGATAAACTAGAAACAAATTAGCTGAAAGCTAATGCTTTGAATGAAGAGATTTGTTAATAAACTTGTTGAGCTGCAGACTATTTACAAAAATAACTGATTGGATTTATATACTGCTTTTCCAGATGCACAAAGTGCTTAGAACGGGGGTAAAATAGACAACTATAATCAACTCCTGATTTTTCTTTACAAATCTCTCTACTGTAATTACCAGAGACTGCTCTGATAATGACATGCAAAGTCTGCGTCCAAAATAGCACCCCATTACCTTTATAGTGGACTACCTTTGACCATGACTATATGGTCAGAAGTAGTGCACTATGTAGGGAAAAGGGTGCCATTTGGGACAAATCCTCTATCTGCAATCCCAATTGTGCAGCTGCCAGAAAGCGAGACACAAGAAACAAGAGGACACTTACTTCTTCCTGGTCTCGTATCTGCCTGTTGATCCAAGACTCTGTAGAGGATGAAAAGAGAATATCATAATTGTGTATGTTTGAGCACGGAGCTACGAATGCATAATACAACATCAATTCATGGGAAATTCCATTCTACATAAATTGTCTCAGTAAAGTGGATCAATATTTAGCCAATAGTGCCCCCACCCTTCAGTTCCCTTAGTTTTCCTGGAAAGACCAGATGTAAAGGCTACGTGGTAAAGGTTAAATAGTAAAACAGTATGCATCTCACTGAACTAAAACTGTGTTGGAAAAGCAGGACATATGTGGACAACTTCTGCAGAGAATGGACGAATTAAGAAAAAGAGGAGTTGATTGATTGGAAAAGGATTCACTGAGTACAAACCAGGGGATAACACGGTCAAGCAAATCCCCTTGTTTCCAACGTGGTCCCATGATGTGAAACGTAGGATGTAGATATTATTCTCTTCAGATGACCTTCATACAATATTAACTGGTTTTACACTACGTGGCCAAAAGTATGTGCTCACCAAACATCTCATTCCAATATCATGGGCATTAATATGGAGTTGGCCCCTACTTTTCTGGGTAGGCTTTCCACTATCTGTTGGAACACCGATGCGGGGACTTGCTTCCATTCAGCCACTAGAGCATCAGTGAGGTCGGGCACTGATGTTGGGCTATTAGGAATGGATCGCAGTCAGCGTTCCAATTCATCCCAAAGGCGTTCGATGGGGCTGAGGTCAGGGCTCTGTGCAGGCCAGTCAAGTTCTTCTATAAACCATTTCTGTATGGACCTCGCTTTGTGCACGGGGGAATTGTCATGCTGAAACAGGAAAGGGCCTTCCGCAAACTGTTGCAACAAAGTTGGAAGCACAGAATCGTCTACAATGTCATTGTATGCTGTAGCGTTAAGATTTCTCTTCACTGGAACGAAGGGGCCTAGACCGAATCATGAAAAACATTCTCAGACCATTATTCCACTGAACTTTACAGTTGGCCTATGCATTCAGGCATGTAGCGTTCTCCTGTCATCTGCCAAACCCAGATTAGTTTGTCAGACTGCTAGATGGTCTAGTGTGATTCATCACTCCAGAGAATCCAATGGTGGCGAGCTTTACATCACTCCAGCTGACGCTTGGCAATGCGCATGGTGATATTAGGCTTGTGTGGCCATGGAAACCCATTTCATTAAGCTCCCGACAAACAGTTAATGTGCTGACGTTGCTCCAGAGGCAGTTTGGAACTCAGTAGTGAGTGTTGCAACCAAGGACAGACTATTTTTACGCACTACACGCTTCAGCACCTATGAGCTGCTTAGCGGTTGTTGCTCCTAAACGTTTCCACTTCACAATAAGAGCACCGATAATTGACCGGGCAGCTCTAGAAGAGCAAAAATTTGTCAAACTGACTTGTTGGAAAGGTGGCATCCTATGACAATGCCATGTTGAAAGTCACAAGATCTTCAGTAAGGCCATTCTACTGCCAATGTTTGTCTATAGAGATTGCATGGCGGAGTGCTCGATTTTATACCTGTCAGAAACGGGGGTGGGTGAAATAGCCAAATCCATTATTTTGAAGGGGTGTCCACACGCTTTTATATATACAGTGCATTCATAAAGTATTCAGACCCCTTTCCATTTTCCACATTTTGTTATGTTACAGCCTTATTCTCATCAATCTACACACAATACCTCATAATGACAAATTGAAAACAGGTCTTCGAAATAAATAAAAACAATTCTAAACAGAAATACCTTATTTGCTTATGTGCTTCTCCACCTGCATTGCTTGCTGTTTGGGGTTTTAGGCTGGGTTTCTGTACAGCACTTTGAGATATCAGCTGATGTACGAAGGGCTATATAAATAAATTTGATTTGATTTGATTTGATTTGATTTACTTAAGTATTCAAACCCTTCGCTATGAGACACGAAATTGAGCTCAGGTGCATCCTGTTTCCATTGATCAGAGTCCAGCTGTGGTTAAATTCAATTGAACGGACATGATTTGGAAAGGTCCCACAGTTGACAGTGCATGTCAGAGCAAAAACCAAGTTAGGAGGTCAAATTAATTGTCCGTAGAGCTCTGAGACAGGATTGTGTCGGGGCACAGATCTGGGGGAGGGTACCAAAACATTTCTGCAGCATTGAAGGTCCCCAAGAACACAGTGGCCTCCATCATTCTTAAATGGAAGAAGTTTGGAACCACCAAGACTTTTCCTAGAGCTGGACGCCCAGCCAAACTGAGCAATCGCGGGAGAAGGGCCTCGGTCATGGAGGTGAACAAGAACCCAATGGTCACTCTGACAGAGCTCCAGAGTTCCTCTGTGGAGATGGGAGAACCTTCCAGAAGGACAACCATCTCTGCAGCACTCCACCAAATCAGGCCTTTATGGTAGAGTGGCCAGACAGAAGCCACTCCTCAGTAAAAGGAGCATGACAGCCCACATGGCGTTTTCCAAAAGGCACCTAAAGGTCTGATGAAACCAAGATTGAACTCTTTGTCCTCAAATGTCAAATGTCAAGTCTGGAGGAATCCTGGCACCATCCCTACGGTGAAGCATGGTGATGGCAGCATTATGCTGTGGGGATGTTTTTCAGCGGCAGGGACTGGGAGACTAGTCAGGATCGAGGGAAAGATGAACGGAGAAAAGTACAGAGAGATCCTGTCACGACATCCGCTGAAGTCAGTTCCTCTCATTACATTTCCCTCATTACTTGTCGTGTATTTAACCCTCTGTTCCCCCATGTCTGTGTGTGTAATTGTTTATTGTCAGGTTGGCACTCTTCCTGCTGGTTTGCGCCGGGTTATATTTTACACCTGTGCTTTTTGACAGCCTGTACTTTGTACTTTGTTATTTTGTACTTAGTGCTGCCTCACTTGTTCTGAGGGCATTTGTTTTGTGACGCGGTTGTGTTCTATTCATTTATTGCCTCAGTAAAGTGCCTTGTCCACTCATCTCTGCTCTCCTGCGCCTGACTTCCTATGCACCAGCTACACTCACACCTTGACAGATCATTGATGAAAACCTGCTCCAGAGCGCTCAGGACCTCAGACTGGGGTAAAGGTTCACCTTCCTACAGGTCAACGACCCTTAGCACCCAGCCAAAACAACGTGAGTGGCCCAGGCAGAGCCCGGTCTTGAAATCGATCGAACATCTCTAGAGAGAGCTGAAAACAGCTGTGCAGTGACGCTCCCCATCCAACCTGACAGAGATTGAGAGGATCTACAGAGAAGAATAGGAGAAACTCCCCAAATACAGGTGTGCCAAGCTTGTAGCATCATAACCAAGAAGACCCGATGCTGTAAAGAGTCTGAATACTTAAGTAAATGTGATATCAGTTTTTTTATTTGTATAAATTTGCAAAAATGTCTAAAAACCTGTTTTCGCTTTGTCATTATGGTGTATTGTGTGTAGATGGTTGAGGGGGGAAACAATTTAATACATTTTAGAATAAGGCTGTAACATAACAAAATGTGGAAAAAGTCAAGGGGTCTGAATACTTTTCGAATGTAGGTTTACTGAGTAAGCTCAAGGGTTTCTATGGTTTTATATGGCTATAGAACAAACTAGTTTCCTTGTATTCAGTTATTGCTGACGACGTCACTGTACACTATACAATATTTCAATTAAAGAACATATTCCAAGAAACAATTCATTACACAAACACACACACATCTTCCAATTGAAGAGAGACATTTTCCAAGAAACAATCATGAACTAATGCACTGGTGGCAGGGGGTAAATGCTCTGTTGTCGTAACAATGTGGCAGAATGCTGAGGGAAAATGACTATCATTTTAGCTGTGTGTACATTACGCTGACTTTAATAAACAGAAAAGACACAACCTTACTTATCGAAACAGGGATTTCTATTAGAAGATGGACAACGACGTTCAATTGAATTATATCCCATTATATTCACCTCTCTTCTATTTAAGCAATAAGGCCAGAGGGTGTGTAGTATATGGTCAATATACCACAGCTAAGAGCTGCTCTTAAGAACAACGCAACGCGGAGTTCTCTGATTTGTTTCAGTGTGCTGTGTTGTACCAGTGTGTTTGAGCAGCAGTATAATGGATGTGCTGTGTTCTCTTTGTAAGGACAGATTATGTGTCTCCTGCCAGCTCTAAAATGAGACTATCGCTCATCAAACCACTACATGAGAAGAGTGGGAGCTATAAGCATCACACACACACACACACACACACACACACACACACACACACACACACACACACACACACACACACACACACACACACACACACAGAGGAGACAGTCGTGACTCTGAAATCATCCAAACCTCAATGCCCTCTCACATCGCTGTCGGCTACATGTCCATCCCTGCGCAGTCTGATGGGAAACTGGAAGTAATAAATAACCTAACAACACAGATAATACATTATAGAAAGAGATCAAAATGTTCTATTTATAAAAGTCTAGGCGGTTGTACTCCGGGAATGCCTGCAGGGCACATGCACATAGGTCAACATATCTGTCGCTCTCTTTCTTTCCCTCGCTCTTTCTCCCATGTTCTTTCTCCTTGCATAGCCTTGAAGCTCTCTGGAGTGGAATATGGTGTATTCTTCTCCCGGGGTAAGACGATTCAGAGTATGGCTAGTTGAGATGGCGTCAGCAGCAACTAGCAGCCAGGGCCGGCTCTTGTGTACCTCCTAATGGAGTGGTTCTAACAAGAATAAGAACAATGTTATAATGTTCATGGTACTGCGTCAAAAACCAGGGCTCCTGTGAGGTCTGCACATGTTCTTAACTCGTGCTGTTTTGTAAAGACCCTACCCTTTTGTCCTAGGAGCGAACATTTCTTCATGGTCATAGTTCCCTCACAATGAATGATATATTTTATCAGGCCATGTGCTTTAGAAAATGTTAAGTGTACAGCTTGCATTACAGCCTCCACCTGTCCGTCTGTCGAAACAGGTTATAGTGCAGAGCTACAGCAGGAGCATACCTAAACAGGTGTTGTCCGTCTGTCCATCTGTTACAGCTAAAGGTAGAGCTAGGTGTGCATACTAAAACAGCCCATAGGTAATGTTGTCCATCTGTCTGTCTGTCTGTCTGTCTGTCCCAGTGGAGGTATAGTGCTACCTCTGCATTCTGAAGTGAGAGGGAAGGATATTTAATACCCCAAGTGTCCCTATGCTGTTCAATAATAAACCACTTTGAGCACTTAAAATTCCCCTTTCAATTAAATCCATTATAATTTACATTATAAAGCAATTACATGCATCGCACACTGTATACCAGGGTCAGAAATAAGCCTGCCCATAAGACACACTCCACTGAATCAATAAGGAGGATGTCATTCTCATATGTAGTTTTTTTGTGCATTCTATACCCTATGGGCCCTGGTCAAAAGTATTGCACCATTATGGGTCATTATACAGAAGTGGTGCAAATTGGGTGTTCCATTTTTTCTTATTTTTTTCCCCACCAAACTAACTTTCATACAGTACGTCTTCCAACGTACTGTATGTCACATATACATTACACTACTCACACACTTTGTTTGTATTGCATATTTGAAATACTTACCTGAATTCCTTAACACCCCACAACATGAGTTACTACGGAAACATAGTGGAAAAGGTGCAATAAAGGTAAAGCAATGCACAGTAGTGACCGTTTTCATTAACTTTCTATTACAGATTAATTGTAGAAATAGAATTTGCATACATAAAAATACAAATAACTAAAAGCACGGTTTTTAGCCTGATTTCAAAACATTTACATTTAATTTAGAGAAAATGTATCTCTATAATAGTTCTCTGTAAAATGTAAAATGTTGATTGTATGAATCTGAAACTTGTTGACTGACTGAATTATGTTGTTAGATGTTTAAATGATTACGTTATCTATCTTTATTTTGGCAAGATAACAGGTGTTTTGGTGTCAAGTATCAATCATAGTGATAAATGGAGGACTCTAGATGAATATAACTCATTTTTAGAAAAGACATGGTCATTGATGGCATCCAGCATTTAAAAGTAGTCAACTAGGTGGAGATTCCTATAGGTTGAGATTGATCAGCCAATGATCATAGAGCAGGGATGGGCAACTCCAGTCCTCGGGGCGGAGTGGTGTCACACTTTTTCCCTATCCCTAGCAAACACAGCTGATTAAACTAATTGCATTCTAATCTGAAGATCATGATTAGGTGATTATTGGAGTCATGTGTGTTAGCTGGAGCTGGTGCAAAACACCAATCAGGCCCTTGAGGACTGGAGTTGCCCATCGCTAATGCATTGTCTTATTCAAATTGAGCTGCCTTTAAAGGCTAAGGTAATATCCACGAGCCAAGACTTATACCGTCTAGGAGCAACAATCTTGGTCCCAAGATTCAGTCCAAGACCCAGTGAGTCGAGACCATGACAAGTTAAAACCAAATGTATGTGGTCTTGTTTGGTCTCAAGACCAAGACATCAAGAGTCCATTGGCCCTTTTTTAAATTGTAAGAAACTCAAGTAGAGTAAACTCTTCAGCCTGAAGAGCATTAGCAATGTCGGCCACTGATATTGGGCGATTAGACCTGGCTTGCAGACGGTGTTCCAATTCCTCCCAAAGGTGTTTGATGGGGTTGAGGTCAGGGCTCTGTGCAAGTCAGTCAAGTTCTTCTACACCGATCTTGACAAACATTTCTGTTTGGACCTCGATTTGTGCACGGGGGCATCGTCATGCTGAAACAGGAAAGGGCTTTCCCCAAACTGTTGCCACATAGTTGGACGCACAGAATCGTCTAGAATGCCATTGTATACTGTAGCGTAACTTCACTGGAACTAAGGGGCCTAGATCGAACCATGAAAGACAGCCCCAGAAAAGTATTCCTCCTCCACCTAACTTTACAGTTAGTCACTATGCATTCAGGCTAGTAGCATTCTCCTGGCATCCACCAAATCCAGATTCGTCCGTCGGACTGCCAATGATGAAGCATGATTCATTACTCCAGAGACCGCATTTCCACTGCTCCAGAGTCCAATGGCAATATTTGTGCATGGTGATCTTAGGCTTACATGCATGCGGCTGCTCGACCAGGGAAACCCATTTCATGACGCTCCCAACAAACAGTTATTGTGCTGACGTTGCTTCCAGAGACCGTTTGGAACTCAGTAGTGAGTGTTGCAACCGAAGACAAGATGATTTTTATAACCTACATGCTTCTGCACTCGGCGTTCCGGTTCTGAGAGCTTGTGTGGCCTACCACTTCGCGGCTGAGCCGTTGTTGCTCCTAGACATTTCCACTTAACAATAAGAACACTTACAGTTGACCGGGGCAGCTCTAGCAGGGCAGAAATTTGATGAATTGACTTGTTGGAAAAGTGGCATCCTATGACGGTGCCACATTGAAAGTCACTGAGTGCTTCAGTAAGGGCCATTCTACTGCCAATGTTTGTCTATGGGGATTACATGGCTGTGTGCTCAATTTTATACAACTGTCAGCAACGGGTGTGGCTGAAATAGCCGAATCCACGAATTTGAAGGGGTGTCCACATACTTTATTTGTGAATGACAGAGGCTGTGGTACAGTGGTTCTTAATTTAAAAGTTGCATCGTACGGTAGTACAGCTTGCGTATGGCACGTTACTTAAGTGTAAACTATTGTTGCAATTAATGCTAGTTAGTGCTAGATTGACCACCAAGAGGGCATCTATGAGAATTATTTGACTGTTTTTAAAATTGTCTGTACTAGAGAATTTAAAACCTTTTTAATTCCAAGAAAAATTTAAAACTAAATCCTCAGGAAAATATGGCGCTGTACAACGTGACTGGTCGGGAGTAGGCTACTAAGTGGCTGTGAGTGAAGAGCAAAATCATCCTAACATTTCAACACCCTAATTATAGGCTAACAAATACCCAAATGGAGATTCAGTGAAAATAAAAATCTCATTGATTTATCAAGACCAGTTTCCATGCTTTTCTCAGAGCAGCGCGAAACGGTGCTGAAATAGTTGAACACACACGGGTATGCTACTGCTTCAAATCCTATTATAACAATTGGATGAATTTGGGTGTTCCAGTAAGCAACAGTTTGTTGCCTTCATTAACGGACTTTAATCCAATATTTCTGTCATTCAGTGATATTTATTCCCATAGTAAATCATTATGGATCCATCCAGAAAAAAAACGAAACCATTTGTTGGACTCGGTAAGCGTCTATTTTCCTGCTGATAGACCATCAAGGGTGCATGGCTTCTTTTGTCACGTTCTGACCTTTATTTCCTTTGTTTTGTATTTATTTAGTATGGTCAGGGCGTGAGTTGGGTGGGCAGTCTATGTTTGATTTTCTATGATTTGTTTCGGCCTAGTATGGTTCTCAATCAGAGGCAGGTGTCATTAGTTGTCTCTGATTGAGAATCATACTTAGGTAGCCTGGGTTTCACTGTGTGTTTGTGGGTGATTGTTCCTGTCTCTGTGTTTGCACCAGATAGGACTGTTTGGGGTTTTCACGTTTCTTGTTTTTGTATTCAGTTGTTCATGTGTACATTTACGTATTAAAAGAACCATGGACACTTACCACGCCGCATATTGGTCCTCTGATCCTTTTCGCCTCTCCTCTTCGGAAGAAGAGGAGGAAATCCCTTACATCTTTTGTATTCTTAACAAGAACTCCAGCACAGAGAACAGAAAGGAGCCTTGAATAATTAAACATGCTGGTAAAATACTGTTAGACATGGGGATTATGTTCACGGACAGTGCTATTTGCCTGTGTTACGCCGTACACGAAAGCCCTGGAAAATGAACAGGCACAGTAGGCTACAACACTGTATAGTAGGCCTAATAATGCTAAAAAATAATGCTTAAATAAATCGACGGGTGGTCTTTACTGTATGCTGCACATGTTTACATTGTATTCCATTTCCAGCGAGACTATTCAAGCCATCGACTCACTGATGGTTGAAGACGATGTACGATCAGCAAAGGCAATCTGGAATCTGCTGGCATCACCGCACAACATCAACATCGCTCTAATCACAGTCAAAAGACAGTTGAAGAAACTTGAGTGGACTTATGGAAAGGCTCTGTGACATTTTATATATATATATATATATATATATATATATATATATATATATATACACACACACTGTTGAAGTCGGACGTTTACATACACTTAGGTTGGAGTCATTAAAACTTGTTTTCAACCACTCCACAAATTTCTTGTTAACAAACTATAGTTTTGGCAAGTTGGTTAGGAAATCTACTTTGTGCATGACACAAGTAATTTTTCCAACAATTGTTTACAGACAGATTATTTCACTTATAATTCACTGTATCACAATTCCAGTGGGTCAGAAGTTAACATACACTAAGTAGACTGTGCCTTTAAACAGCTTCCAGAAAATGTCATGGCTTTAGAAGCTTCTGACAGGCTAATTGACATAATTTGAGTCAATTAGAGGTGTATCTGTGGATGTATTTCAAGGCCTACCATCAAACGCAGTGCCTCTTTGCTTGACATCATGGGAAAATCAAAAGAAATCAGCCAAGAACTCAGAAAAATAACTGTAGACCTCCACAAGTCTGGTTCATCCTTGGGAGCAATTTCCAAATGCCTGAAGGTATCACGTTCATCTGTACAAACAATAGTATGCAAGTATAAACACCATGCGACCACGCTGCCGTCATACCGCTCAGAAAGGAGACGCGTTCTGTCTCCTAGAGATGAACGTACTTTGGTGCAAAAAGTGCAAATCAATCGCAGAACAAAAACAAAGGACTGGTGATGCTGGAGGAAACGGGTACAAAAGTATCTGTATCCACAGTAGAGGTCGACCGACTAATCGGAATGGCTGAAAACAATCAATCTTAACATAATCACTAGTTAACTACCCATGGTTGATAATATTACTAGTTTATCTAGCTTGTCCTGCGTTGCATATAATCGATGCGGTGCCTGTTAATTTATCATTGAATCACAGCCTACTTCGCCAAAGGGTGATTTAACAAACGCATTTGCGAAAAAAGCACTGTCGTTGCACCAATGTGTACCTGACCATAAACATCAACGCCTTTCTTAAAATCAATACACAAGTATATATTTTTAAACCTGCATATTTAGTTAATATTGTCTGCTAACATGAATTTCTTTTAACTCGGGAAATTGTGTCACTTCTCTTGCATTCTGTTTTTCTCAGAATCCCATGGAAAAATACCAGCAGCTGAGTTTTGCGCACCAACCTCTTGAGCTTAGGGGGGCGCTATTTCATTTTTGGATAAAAAGACATTCCCGTTTTAAGCGCAATATTTTGTCACAAAAAGATGCTCGACTATGCATGGAATTGATAGCTTTGGAAAGAAGACACTCTGACGTTTCCAGAACTGCAAATATTTTCACTGTGAGTGCCCCAGAACTCATGCTACAGGCGAAACCAAGATGTTTCTGCAACCAGGAAATGAACAGGATTTCTGAGGCTCCGATTTGCATCATCTCCTTATATGGCTGTGAATGCGACAGGAATGAGCCTACCCTTTCTATAGTTTCCCCAAGGGGTCTGGAGCATTGTGACGTATTTGCAGGCATATCATTGGAAGATTGACCATAAGAGACTACATTTTCCAAGTGTCCGCACGGTGTCCTGCGTGAAAATTGGTGCGCAAAACTCAGCTGCTGGTATTTTTCCATGGGATTCTGAGAAAAACCATGCTTCCACGAACGGCATATCAATGAAGAGATATGTGAAAAAACACCTTGAGGATTGATTCAAACAACGTTTGCCATGTTTCGGTCGATATTATGGAGTTAATTCGGAAAAAAGTTCGACGTTTTGGTGACTGAATTTTCGTTTCGTTTCGGTAGCCAAATGTGTAGTAACAAAACGGAGCGATTTGTCCTACACAAAGAATCTTTCAGGAAAAACTGGACATCTGCTATGTAACTGAGAGTCTCCTCATTGAAACATCTGAAGTTCTTCAAAGGTAAATTATTTTATTTGATTCCTTTGCTGGTTTTTGTGAAAATGTTATGTGCTAAATGCTACGCTAAATGCTAAGCTAGCCATCAACACTCTTACACAAATGATTGATTTTCTATGGTTCAAAAGCATATTTTGAAAATCTGAGATGACAGTGTTGTTAAGAAAAGGCTAAGCTTGAGAGCAGGCATATTTATTTCATTTCATTTGCGATTTTTAGAAATCGTTAACGTTGCGTTATGTTAATGAGCCTGAGGGTGTAGTCACGCTCCCGGATCCGGTATCGGTAGGATCAAGAGGTTAACAAAGAGTCCAAAGAGGGGCCAGAAGTATACAGAATGGTGTCGTCTGCGTAGAGGTGGATCAGAGAATCAACAGCAGCAAGCGCAACATCATTGATGTATACAGAGAAGAATGTCGTCCCGAGAATTGAACCCTGTGGCACCCCCATAGAGACTGCCAGAGGTCTGGACAACAGGCCCTCTGATTTGACACACTGAATTCTATCAGAGAAGTAGTTGGTAAACAAGGCGAGGCAATCATTTGACAAACCAAGGCTGTCGAGTCTGCCAATAAGAATGTGGTGATTGACAGAGTCGAAAAACTTGGCCAGGTCGATGAATACAGCTGCACAGTAATGTCTCTTATCGATGGCGGTTATGATGTTGCTTAGGACCTTGAGCGTGGCTGAGGTGCACCCATGACCAGCTCTTAAACCAGATTGCATAGGGGAGAAGCGGTTAACTTGGCTTTTGAAGACCTTAAAAAGACAGGGTAGGATAGATATAGGTTTGTAGCGGTTTGGGTCTAGAGTGTCACCCCCTTTGGAGAGGGGGATGACCACGGCAGCTTTCCCATCTTTGGGAATCTCAGATGATATGAAAGAGAGGTTGAATAGGCTAGTAATAGGGCATGCAACAATTTCGGCAGATCATTTTAGAAAGAGAGGGTCCAGATTGTCTAGCCCGGCTGATACGTAGGGGTCCAGATTTTGCAGCTCTTTCAGAGCTCTTTCAGAACAGCCGGGGAGTTGACTGGGGTAGAGGTAGCCAGGTGGAAAGCATGGCCAACCGTAGAGAAATGCTTTTTGAAATTCTCAATTATAGTGGATTTAATCGGTGGTAACAGTGTTTCCTAGCCTCAGAGCAGTGGGCAGCTGGGAGGAGGTGCTCTTATTCTCCATGGACTTTACAGTGTCCCAGGACATTTTTGAGTTTGTAAAACAGGATGCAAATTTCTGTTTGAAAAAGCTAGCCTTAGCTTTCCTAACTGCCTGTGTATATTTGTTCCTAACTTCCCTGAAAAGTTGCATATCACAGGGGCTATTCAATGCTAATCCAGAACGCCACAGGATGTTTTTGTGCTGGTCAAGGGCAGACCGGTCTGAAGTGAACCAAGGACTATATCTATTCCTAGTTCTTTTTTCTTTGAATGAGGCATGCTTATTTAAGATGGTGAGGAAGGCACTTTTAAAGAATTACCAGGCATCCTCTAGTGACGGGATGAGGTCAATGTCATTACAGAATACCCCGACCAGGTCAATTAGAAAGGCCTACTCGCAGAAGTGTTTTAGGGAGCGTTTGACAGTGATGAGGGGTGGTCATTTGGTCGCAGACCCATTACGGATGCAGGCAAAGAGGCAGTGATCGCTGAGATCTTGACTGAAAACAGCAGAGGTGTATTTGAAGGGCAAGTTAGTTTGGATGATATCGATGATGGTGCCCTTGTTTACGGATTTGGGGTTGTACCTGGTAGGTTCAATGATCATTTGTGTGAGATTGAGGGCATCAAGCTTAGATTGTAGGATGGCCGGGGTGTTAACCATGTCCCAGTTTAGGTCACCTAGTAGCAAGAGCTCAGAAGATAGATGGGGGGGCTATCAATTCACATATGGTGAGCAGCACCTGGGAGCAGAGGGTGGTCTATAGCAAGCGGCAACAGTGAGAGACTTGTTTCTGGAAAGGTGAATTTTTAGAAGTAGTAGCTCTAATTGTTTGGGTACAGACCTGGATAGTAAGACAAAACTCTGCAGTCTATCTTTGCAGTAGATTGCAACACCGCCCCCTTTAGCAGTTTTATCTTGGCGGAAAATTTTATAGTTAGGGATGGAGATTTCAGGGTTTTTTCTGGTTTTCCGTAGCCAGGATTCAGACACGGCGAAGACATTTGCCAGCAGCTCTTCGCTGTGCTTCAAGTATTGCGCCATTTATGACTTCAAGCCTATCAACTCCCGAGATTAGGCTGGCAATACTGAAGTACCTCCAATATCCAACATCAAATAGTCAAAAGGTAGAGTGGGACAAAAAAGTATTTAGTCAGCCACCAATTGTGCAAGTTCTCCCACTTAAAAAGATGAGAGAGGCCTGTAATTTTCATCATAGGTACACTTCAACTATGACGGACAAAATGAGAAAAGAATTCCAGAAAATCACATTGTAGGATTTTTTATGAATTTATTTGCAAATTATGGTGGAAAATAAGTATTTGGTCACCTACAAACAAGCAAGATTTCTGGCTCTCACAGACCTGTAACTTCTTCTTTAAGAGGCTCCTCTGTCTTCCACTCGTTACCTGTATTAATGGCACCTGTTTGAACTTGTTATCAGTATAAAAAATAACTTTTTGGTAACAACTCAACTCGTCGTGTTTGGAGGACAAAGAATGCTGAGTTGCATTCAAAGAACACCATACCTACAGTGAAGCATGGGGGTGGGAAAATCATGCTTTGGGGCTTTTTTTCTGCAAAGGGACCAGGACGACTGATCCGTGTAAAGGAAAGAATGAATGGGGCCATGTATCGTCAGATTTTGAGTGAAAACCTCCTTCCATCAGCAAGGGCATTGAAGATGAAACGTGGCTGGGTCTTTCAGCATGACAATGATCCCAAATACACCGCCCGGGCAATGAAGGAGTGGCTTTGTAAGAAGCATTTCAAGGTCCTGGAGTGACCTAGCAAGTCTCCAGATCTCAACCCCATAGAAAATCTTTGGAGGGAGTTGAAAGTCCGTGTTGCCCAGCAACAGCCCCAAAACAGCACTGCTCTAGAGGAGATCTGCATTAAGGAATGGGCCAAAATACCAGCAAAAGTGTGTGAAAACCTTGTGAAGACTTACAGAAAACATTTGACCTCTGTCATTGCCAACAAAGGGTATATAACAAAGTATTGAGATAAACTTTTGTTATTGACCAAATACTTATTCCACCATAATTTGTAAATAAATTCATTACAAATCCTACAATGTGATTTTCTGGATTTTTTTCTTCTCATTTTGTCTGTCATAGTTGAAGTGGCAGGGACTGGGAGACTAGTCAGGATCGCGGGAAAGATGAACGGAGCAAAGTACATAAAGATCCTTGATGAAGATCTGCTCCAGAGCGCTCAGGACCTTAGACTGGGTTCTCCTTCCAACAGTGCCGTGACACAATCCTGTCTCTGAGCTCTATGGACAAATCCTTTGACCTCATGGCTTGGTTTTTGCTTGAATATGCACTGTCAACTGTGGGACGTTATATAGACAGGTGTGTGCTTTTCCAAACCATGTCCAATTAATTGAATTTACAACAGGTGGAGTCCAATCAAGCTGTAGAAACATCTCAAGGATTATCAAAGGAAACAGGATGCACCTGAGCTCAATTTAGAGTCTCATAGCGAAGGGTCTGAATACTTAAGATATTTCTGTTTTTTGTTTTTAATACATTGTTTTTTCGCTTCATCGTTATGGGGTATTGTGTGTAGATTGATGAGGGGTTTTATTTATTTAATCTATTTTTGAATAAGGCTGTAACGTAACAAAATGTGGAAAAAGTCAAGGGGTCTGAATACTTTCCAAATGCACTGTATATATCTCTATGATGTCAGTTGTTTTGGTTTCGATTTGGAAAATGTTTACTTATTTTAGACTTTAAAGAATCCCCATAGCTAACATATGGCTGGCTATGTCATTTGCACAGATGTACATCCCAGCAAACATATGTTTTTGTCCCAAAACCGTACCATACACATTTCTTGACATATTAGATGTCGGTAGTGACACTTAAAAATCCCATCACCTGGTGATATTTGTAGGGGTGTGGTTTAAGGCACCTTCATTCCACAGTCTTGTAACGTTTGTGTTTCAGAAGTTACATCAAAAGATGGGACAGCATAGTTAAGTTCGGAGACTTAACAGGACACTTAATTAGTTTTTTTTGTGTTGGGACTGCAATTTACACCACTTCTGTAGAATCACCCACATAGGGAATAGGATTCCATTTGGAACAGCCCCCTGACTAGCATGTTGATATTTGGTGAATGTCATTCTCTCTCTAGGCTGCTCTGTACTGCTGTCCTGTCTCTTTAATGTCTGAGGTTCTCTCATTCTGCTAATTCAGTCACTGTGAGTGTGTGTACGCGTTCATGCGTGTGCGTAAGGCAACAGATCGCAATACAACGGACTGATTCAGGTTCACCTCCTACAGCTCTGTAATTACTGAGGACAGAGAAAGAACCATGACCTTTACTGGAAGGGGAGAATTGAAAGAAAGAGAGAGAGTGTTTATTTCGCTTTTGTTTATTATCTATTTAACTTGGGGGGAGAGAGAGAGAGAGGTGGGAGAGAGTGAAAGAGGTCAGAAAGAGAGATGGGATAGAGAGAAATAGAGGTGGAAGAGAAAGAGGCGGGAGAGAGAGGAGAGTGAGGTGGGAGAAAGGGAGAGAGGTGAGAGGGGTGGGAGAGAGAGAGGTGGGAGATAGCGAGAGAGAAAGAGGTGGGAGAGAAAGGTGGGAAAGAGAGAGGGAGATGGGATAGAGAGCGAGAGAAAGGTGAGAAAGAGAGAGATGGGCTGGAGGGAGAGAGAGAACGAAAGAGGTGGGAGAGAGAGACAGAGATGGGAGAGAGAGAGAGACAGATGGAAAATAGAGAGAAAGAGGTGGGAGTGAAAGAGAGGCCGGAGAGAGATAGGTGTGAGAGACAGAGGTGGGAGAGAGAGAGGGAGGGGTGGGAGAGAGAGAGAGAGAATGAGATAAAGGCATCATTACGTTTAATTGACTTGAATTCACAGACACAGAAAATCTATATTTTTTATGGATATCATGAACTGCTTAGTTTAAATAATCTGTTTAAGTGGGAAATTGCCTGGCGCCCAGCAGGAGAGGTGTTGGCAGGCTGTGAAACACTAGCTGACCCAAACATAACTCTTTTACTACTGTAGTATCTTTAATTAATCTTTCATCTTTGGTTTCCATCAATAAAAAAATCAGATAAAAAAAATGTCACGACAGGCCTGATGGAAACTTTGTTGGTAAACTTTGCAAATGTCGACAAAGCAAAATATGGTAGACAAGGTGGGATAACGGTTTTGTTGGTGAAATAGATTATGCAACAATTGCTGTGAAATTGCTTTTAATGAGCAAATAGTGACATAATAACCATCTTGTCGAGGCAAACTTGGAGTCACACGATGCTATGTTGTGTGCTCCTCCCACTGTGACTTGGAAAAGCACGCACAGTTTACTATGCTACAGATGAAATAAGTTAACAACTTCACAGGGTGGTGAAAGTGCACTGTGATGAGCTTGACGCTCCTTTCCAATAAATATTGAGGGTCTTGATTTGTATAGTGATGACATGATGATAGGTGCTTGGCTGCGAGTTGACAAATAACAATTATCCTGCACTTATCCATGACCTCATCATGTACCCTCCACACTGTATCTGCCAGCTGTTGGCCAGAGCACACATGCCAAGACCAGAGTGGACACATTCGCTGTTTATTGAAGACTTTTTCTGCCAAAGCCCTTGACAG
Organism: Oncorhynchus kisutch; assembly: GCF_002021735.2. Taxonomy (NCBI): domain Eukaryota; kingdom Metazoa; phylum Chordata; class Actinopteri; order Salmoniformes; family Salmonidae; genus Oncorhynchus; species Oncorhynchus kisutch. Next base: position 19,828,454 of record NC_034184.2, read on the forward strand.
TGATACAAACAGGATGGACACTTTAAAAGTTTTAAAACTAGGTGCTTTTTATGTGAACTACGTCATAACACGCAGCTTCGTATCTGCAGCAAGTTTGTTTGATAGAAACTAAAATAAAAGCAAAATTATTAAGGAGCCCCATTTGGATCCCCCTGTTCCTGGTAGGGCAGCAGCTACTCTTCCTGGGGTCCAGCAACATTAAGGCAGATATTTACAATAACAAATATTACATGACATTTCATTTCATAACACTTTTCACCAAAAATTTTAACCTGTTTGGGATAGGGGGCAGCATTGGGAAGTTTGGATGAAAAGCGTGCCCAGAGTAAACTGCCTGTTACTTAGGCTCAGAAGCTAGGATATGCATATAATTAGTATATTTGGATAGAAAACACTCTAAAAACACTTTCCAAAACTGTTAAAATAATGTATGTGAGTATAACATAACTCATATGGTAGGCAAAAACCTGAGAGAAATCCAACCAGGAAGTGGGAATTCTGAGGTTTGTAGTTTTTAAGTGAATTCCAATCCAATGTTGAGTGTCTGTGGGGTCAGATTGCACTTCCTAAGGCTTCCAGTAGATGTTAACAGTCTTTAGAAGTTGTTTCAGGCTTCTATTGTGAAAAGGGGAGAGAATAAGACCACTCAGAGTAAGTGGCTCAGCTGAAAGCCATGAGTTGTTTATCGCGTGTGGCCGTGAGCGCATCGTTGGTTATCTGTGTTTTCTATTGTCAACGCTGTCGTCCAGATCCAAAAAGATCATAAGGATTGATTATAGACATTGTTTGATATGTTTCTACGAACTTTAATGGAACTTTTTTTTACTTTTCTTCTGGATGTTGTACATATGGATTGCTGAATTAAACGCGCAAACAAAAAGGAGGTTTTTGGACAAAAATATGAACTTTATCAAACAAAACAAACATTTATTGTGTAACATGGAGTCCTTGGAGTGCCACCAGATGAAGATCATCAAAGGTAAGTGATTAATTTTAACGCTATTTCTGACTTTTGTGACACCTCTCCTTGGCTGGAAAATGTCTGTGTGGTTTTTTGTGGCTAGGCGCTGTCCTAACATAATCGCATGATGTGCTTTCACCGTAAAGCCTTTTTGAAATCGGACACTGTGGTTGGATTAACAATACGTTCTTCTTTAAAATGGTGTATAATACTTGTATGTTTGAGGAATTTTAATTATGAGATTTCTGTTTTTTGAATTTGGCGTCCTGCAATTTCACTGGCTGTAGGCCAGGTGTTCCGCTAGCAGAACTCCCTTCCCAGAAAGGATATGTGTGTTCCCTCAGGCCACTAATTCTACTACCACATATTTACAATACAAAATCTATGTATATGAGTGTGTAGAGTGCATTTGTAATCACGTGAATATGTATGCGTGTGCCTGTGTGTGTGTCTTCACTGTCCCTGCTGTTCCAAGGTGTATTTTGTATTATTTTTTTACATCTGATTCTACTGCTTGCATCAGTTACCTGACGTGGAATATAGTAACATGTAGTCATGGCTCTATGTGGTACTGTGTGCCTCCCATAGTCTGTTCTGGACTTAGGGATTGTGAAGAGACCCCTGCTGGGTACCGGAAATCCCCAAAAGTCCTCACAAGCATAGTAAAACAAGGTACTCTTTCCCTCTTTGGCACTTTTCCCACATCCCAATGAAGACAAAGGTTGTTTTATGCTTAGGGTTTAGGTTTACGGTTACAACTGGGGTTAGGGGTTAAGGTTAGGGGCTGGGAAAAAAAGGATTTTGAATGGAAATCAATTTTAGGTCCCCACAAGGACAGTAAAACATATGCTGTATGTGTGTGTGTGTGTGTGTGTGGCTGCATGCATACGTGTGTGTGTGCATGTGTTCCTCCTAACAGTGCTCTCTCTGTAGGGTAAGAACACTACCTAAGGGCCCTTGGCCATCCCCTGGGAACACTCTCATACAGTAATGTACCCTACGGCCCTGTACAACTACATCTAGACAGGCTACTGCTTCTCATCAAGCCGGCTGTCAAGCCTGTCTCTCCCTACTCATGAGCTGATGGGTGGGTGAGCTGAATGTTTTAACATAATGTACCTTGTACTGAGCTAAAATATAAATGCAACATGCAACAATTTCAAAGATTTTACTGAGTTACAGTTCATACAGGGAAATCAGTCAATTTAAATGAATTCATTAGGCCCTAATCTATGGATTTGACATGACTGGGAATACAGATAAGCATCTGTTGGTCACAGACACCTTAAAAGAAAAGTAGGGGCGTGGATCAGAAAACCACTGAGTATTTGGTGTGACCACCATGTGCTTCACGCAGCGCGACACATCTTCTTCACAGAGTTGATCCGGCTGTTGATTGTGGCCTGTGGAATGTTGTCCCACTCCTCTTCAATGACTGTGTGAAGTTGCTCAATATGGGCAGGAACTGGAACACGCTGTCGTACACATCCAGATCATCCCAAACATGCTCAATGGGTGTCATGTCTGGTGAGTATGCAGGCAGGGTAAGCACTGGGACATTTTCAGCTTCCCGGAATTGTGTGCAGATCCTTGCGACATGGGGCCGAGCATTATCATGCTGAAACTTTAGGTGATCGCGGAGGATGAATGGCACATACAACTGACCTCAGGATCTCGTCACGGTATCTCTGTGCATTCAAATTGCCATTGATAAAATACAATTGTGTTCTTTGTACGTAGCTTATGCCTGCCCATGCCATAACCCCACCGGGCACAACATTGACATAAGCAAGTCGCTCGCCCACCTGACGCCATACATGCCTTCTGCCAGGTACAGTTCAAACCGGGCTTCCTCTGTGAGGAGCACACCTCTCCAGCGTGCCAGTGGCCATAGAAGGTGAACATTTACCCACTGAAGTCGGTGATGACGCTAATAAGGACAAAGAGCACGCAGATGAGCTTCCCTGAGACGGTTTCTGACAGTTTGTGCAGCAATTCTTCAGTTTTGCAAACCCATAGCCGAATGTGGAGGTACTGGGCAGGCGTGGTTACGCATGGCCTGTGGTTGTGAGGCCGGTTGGCCGTAATTCTCCAAAACAATGTTGGAGGTGGCTTATGGTGGAGAAATTAACATTAAATTCTCTAGCAACAGCTCTGGTGGACATTCCTGCAGTCGGCATGAAAATTGCTGTTGAATCTGTTGAATTGTGTTGTGTGACAAAACTGCACATTTTAGAGCGGCTTTTAGTGTCCCCAGCACAAAATGCTCCTGTCTAATGATCATGCTGGTTAATCAGCTTCTTGATATGCCACACCAAACAGGTGGATGGATTATCTTGGCAAAGGAGAAATGCTCACTAACAGGGATGTAAACAAATTTGCTCATAACTTTTGAGAGAAATAAGCTTTTTGTGCATATGGAACATTTCTGGGATCTTTTATTTCAGCTCATGAAACATAGGACCAACATTTTACTTTACATGCTGGAGGAAACAGGTACAATAGAATCTATATCCACAGTAAAACGAGTCCTATATCGACATAACCTGAAAGGTCACTCAGCAAGGAAGAAGCCACTCCTCCAAAACCGCCATAAAAAAGCCAGACTACGGTTTGCAACTGCACATGGGGACAAAGATCGTACTTTTTGGAGAAATGTCCTCTGGTCTGATAAAACAAAAATAATGACCATCATTATGTTTGGAGGAAAAAGGGGGAGGCTTGCAAGCCAAAGAACACCCTTCCAACCGTGAAGCACGAGGGTGGCAGCATCATGTTGTAGGGGTGCTTTGCTGCAGGAGGGATTGGTGCACTTCACAAAATAGATGGCATCTTGAGGAAGGAAAATTATGTGGATATATTGAAGCAACATCTCAAGACATCAGTCAGGAAGTTAAAGCTTGGTCGCAAATGGGTCTTCCAAATGGACAAGAACCCCAAGCAACCTTCCAAAGTTGTGGCAAAATATCTTAAGGACAACAAAGTCAAGGTATTGGAGCATCACAAAGCCCTGACCTCAATCCTATAGAAAATTTGTGGGCAGAACTGAAAAAGCGTGTGGAAGCAAGGAGGCCTACAAACCTGACTCAGTTACACCAGCTCTGTCAGGCGGAATGGGCCAAAATTCACCCATCTAAATTGTGGGAAGCTTGTGGAAGGCTACCCGAAACGTTTGACCCAAGTTAAACAATTTAAAGGCAATGCTACCAAATACTAATTGAGTGTATGTAAACTTCTGACCCACTGGGAATGTGATGAAAGAAATAAAAGCTGAAATAAATCATTCTCTCTACTATTATTCTACTATTATTTCACATTCTTAAAATAAGTGGTGATCCTAACTGACCTAAAACAGGGAATTTTTTGTGAAATTGTGAAAAACTGTGTTTAAATGTACTTGGCTAAGGTGTATGTAAACGTCCGACTTCAACTGTATGTAAACGGGGTATTTCAGTTTTTCAAAATTTCTAAAAAACAATTTTTGCTTTGTCATTATGGCATATTGTGTGTAGATTGACAAGGATTTTTATTTATTTAATCCATTTTATAATAAGGCTGTAACGCAACAAAATGTGGAAGAGGTCGAGGGCTCTGAATACTTTCCCAAAGCACTGTATATGTTCTTCTCTAGAGCGCAAGAAAATAACTCTGATTTAAGCGTATGTACTTTGGATGGTGCCCATATTGACCGTGTCCGTGCTTACAAATATCTGGGCATCTAGATAGACGAAAAGCATATTGATGAATTAGTTAAGAAGTTGAGAATAAAAATGGGCTTCTTCTATAGAAATCGGTCATTCCTCTCTCTTAATAGTAGAAAGCAGATTATTCGTTCGACGTTCCTACCAGTCATAGACTATGAACGCAGCTGACACTTCATTGAATATTAAGTTTATCATAGAGCACTGCCAGTACTTGACTTGGTCAGGAGCTCACTGGAGCTGATGATGATATGTACAGTACATTTAGATTATTCCAGCTTAGTGCTAAATGTCTCTGTGAACATAAACTGATAACTGAATGTCTTTCTTTAGCACCATAACATCCCTAACAAGCGTGACCCTGTTCATACAGAGGTATCTTAATGTGGAGTAAATTATCATCACACACACACACACACAGTTTTAACGCGCCACGTTTCTCACGGGAGGAAAAGGGAGTGGTCACAAATCAACGCTCAGCGTATCTGAACTAAAATAGCCCCACTCTCTCTCTCTCACAGACACACACTCTCTCTCTCTGCCCCAGACAGTCCAGCCCTCCTTCCAGTCCTTCTCACTTCACCTTGCTAATTTGAACAAGGCTTTATTTTGCTGTTTGTCAGCAGCTGAACTGTAGCGGGGTTGTTAGGTCTCTCCCATGGCTAATTAGGGGACCAATGCTAGCATTCATGGCCCAGCGCAGAGCCCCGTTCTTGGGGAGGCCGCGGCCGCGCTGTCCCTCCTGGCAGCCAGCTCCTGGCACCTCCAAGGCCCTGCGGCCGCCATATTAAGTGACTGCTGAAATTCATGCCTGCCTCCCTGCACTGTGCTTGGCTGCCCGGGGTAGTGGTGTGGGTTACTGTGTGTGTTGGGGAGAATGGGGGTTGTTGCCAATGACAACGCATGCGTTCTCAAACACCCTAGGGCAGGAACGACACATTAGTAAATACTGTGGCTACACTATTTCTTTATTTACTACTGGGAGGTGAGACGTGAGCAATTATACACAAAGTATGGAAGTGTGTGGTGTGTGTACGCAATATACTGAATGTTATGTATGCATTTTTATGTGTGTCAGTTGGTGTGTGTGAACTCATATCTTATTCACATACACACTGAGCAGGGAGGAGGTGTGTATATGAGGGCAGAACAGCCATCCTCCTTTCTGAGCGGTTTTGTTTGAGGGGATTAGTCTCAATAAAATGTCCATTTGAATTCATCCAACTAATATTTCTTGCTGGGGGTAATGCATGGAGCTGAACAACCCTTTAAATGGTGTTCAGAACAGCCTGCTTGACTTGTCCCGTGATATGATTTGTCCATGGGGAATAGGTTGGTTAACACACCCTCTGTACTGTCCTGCATGGGTCTCTGTGTGTGTGTGCATAGAGAAACAGAGACTAATGACATAAATAAGCTAAACATAAATGAGTAATACACATCTCTGTGTATGTGATGTGCAGTTACACTATCCACAGTTTCTAATGTATTAGGACTGATGAAGATTACATAAATTACAAAGGGTAATTTTCCTGAGAAAATATAGTGTACTTGCTTCAGCTGTCCAAAATCATGTTGTATTTACAAGGGACATGCAGCAGCAGCGATGGAAAAAGTACCCAATTGTCAAAAGTAAAGATACCTTCATAGAAAATGACTCAAGTAAAAGTGAAAGTCACCCAGGAAAATACTACTTGAGTACAAGTCTAAAAGTATTTGATTTAAAATATACTTAAGTATCAAAAGTAAAATGTAATTGCTAAAATATTCTTAAGTATCAAATGTAAAAGTATAAATCATTTAAAATTCCTTATGACGCAAACCAGATGGCACCATTATTTTACGGATATCCAGGGGCACACACCAACACTCAGACATAATTTACAAACAAAGCATTTGTGTTTAGTGAGTCTGCCAGATCAGAGGCAGTAGGATGACCAGGGATGTTCTCTGTTTAGTGAGTCTGCCAGATCAGAGGCAGAAGGGATGACCAGGGATGTTCTCTTGATATGTGTGTGAATTGGAAAATTCTCCTGTTCTGCTAAGCATTCAAAATGTAACATGTACTTTTGGGTGTCAGGGAAAATATATGTAATGAGTAAAAAGTACATTACTTTCTTTAGGAATGTAGTGCAGTAAAAGTAAAAGTTATCCCCAAAAAATTATAGTAAAGGAAAGTACAGATACCCAAATAATCTACTTAAGTAGTACTTTAAAGTAATTTTACTTCAGTACTTTACACCACTGCTATACAGTACGTTGGGCACCAGGGTTTATAACATAAACCTGCAAATGACCATCTGTTTTCATATCATGAGTAGGACCCTGAGTTTTCCTGACCAAGTGAGAAGACTGTAGCTAGGAACCCAAGATAATCCTGGCTGGGTCAGGAATAACTCCTGTCCCTAGCCAAAGGCCACACACAATGTAACTCCTGCACCAGTAAGTTACTATATACAGTGCTTTCTATTTTATTTTTACATTTTGTTACATTACAGCCTTATTCTAAAATATATCAAATATTTTTTTCCCTCATCAATCTACACACAACACCCCATAATAACAAAGCGAAAACAGGTTATTTGAATTTCACTATGAGACTCTAAATTGAGCTCAGGTGCATCCTGTTTCCATTGATCACCCTTGAGATGCTTCTACAGCTTGATTGGAGTCCATTTGTGGTAAAGTGTATTGATTGGACATGATTTGGAAAGGCACACACCTGTCTATATAAGGTCCCACTGTTGACAGCGCATGTAAGAGCAAAAACCAAGCCATGAGGTCGACGGAATTGTCTGCACATATCTGGGGAAGGGTAGCAAAACATTTCTGCAGCATTGAAGGTCCCCAAGAACACAGTGGCCTCCATCATTCTTAAGTGGAAGAAGTATGGAACCAACAAGACTCTTCCTGGAGCTGGCCGCCTGCCCAAACTGAGCAATCGGGGGAGAAGGGCCTTGGTCAAGAAGGTGACCAAGAACCCGATGGTCATTCTGACAGAGCTCCAGAGTTCCTCTGTGGAGATGGGAGAACCTTCCAGAAGAACAACCATCTCTGCCATCTCTCCATCAATCATGCCTTTATGGTAGAGTGGCCAGACAGAAGCCACTTCTCAGTAAAAGGCACAAGACAGCCCGCTTGGAGTTTGCCAAACGGCACCTAAAGACTATCAAACCTTGAGAAACAAAATTCTCCAGTCTAATGAAACCAAGATTGAACTCTTTGGCCTGAATGCCAAGCATCACATATGGAGGAAACCTGGCACCATCCCTATGGTGAAGCATGGTGGTGGCAGCATCAGGTTGTGGGGATGTTTTTCAGGAAAGATGAACAGAGCCAAGTAGAGATTATTGAAGAAAATCTGCTCCAGTACGATCAGGACCTCAGACTGGAGTGAAGATTCATCTTCCAACATGACAACGGCCCTTAGCACACAGCCAAGACAACACAGGAGTGGCTTCGGGACAAGTCTCTGAATGTCCTTGAGTGGCCCAGCTAGAGCCCAGACTTGAACCCAATCGAATATCTCTGGAGAGACCTGAAAATAGCTGTGCAGCAACACTCCCCATCCAACCAGACAGATCTTGAGAGGATCTGGGAGAATGGGAGAAACTGATTGGACATGGTTCGCGCTTTCAGTTTTTGAGCAAAACACTGGATTTAACCATGGCAAGGTGAATATGTCAGAATACAAACAATGGTCATTCCATCCGCGAAGCAATCAAACAGGCAAAACGTCAGTATAGAGACAGAGTGGAGTCGCAATTCAACGGTTCAGACACAAGACGTAAGTGGCAGGGTCTATAGACAATCACGGTCTACAAAAGGAAAACCAGCCACGTCACGGACACCGTCTTGCTTCCAGACCAGCTAAACATGTTCTTTGCCTGCTTTGAGGATAACGCAGTGCCACCGACACGGCCAGCTACCAAGGACTGTGGGCTCTCCTTCTCTGTGGCCGATGTGAGTAAAACATTTAAATATGTTAACCCTCGCAAGGCTGCCGGCCCAGACGGATCCCTAGCCGCGTCCTCAGAGCATGCGCAGTCCAGCTGGCTGTTGTGTTTACGGACATATTCAATCTCTCCCTATCCCAGTCTGCTGTCCCCACATGCTTCAAGGTGGTCACCATTGTTCCTGTACACAAGAAAGCAAAGGTAACTGAACTAAATGACTACTATGACTATAAGACGAATTTCTGTCATCATAAAGTGCTTTAAGAGACTAGTTAATAATCATATCACCTCCACCTTACCTGTCACCCTAGACACACTTCAATTTGCTTACGACCCCAATAGGTCCATAGACGATGCAATCGCCATCACACTGCCCTATTCCATTTGGACAAGAAGAATACCTATGTAAGAATTCTGTTAATTGACTATAGCTCAGCATTCAACAACATAGTACCCTCAAAGCTCATCATTAAGTGAGGCCCTGGGTCTGAACAACGCCCTGTGCAATTGGGTCATGGACTTCCTGACAGGCCGCCCCCAGGTGGTGAAGGTAGGAAACAACACCTCCAATTCACTGCCCCCTCCTGTACTCCCTGTTCACCCATGACTGCGTGGCCATGCACGCCTCCAAGTCAAGAGGCTGAAGAAATTTGGCTTGTCACCTAAAACCCTCACAAACTTGTACAGACGCACAATTGAGAGCATCCTGTCGGGCTGTATCAGTGCCTGGTATGGCAACTGCACCGCCAACAACCGCAGGACTTTAATAATGTCACTTTAATAATGTTTACATATCTTGCATTACTCATCTCATACTGTATGTATATACTATATTCTATCTACTGTATTTGAGTCTATGCCACTCTGACATTGCTTGTCCATATATTTATACATTCTTAATTCCATTCCTTTACTTAGATTTGTGTGTATTAGGTATTTGTTGTGAAATTGTTAGATAATACTTGTTAGATATTGCTACACTGTCAGAAATAGAAGCACAAGCATTTCGCTAAACCCACAATAACAGCTGCTATACACATGTATGTGACCAATAAAATTTTATTTGATACTCCCCAAAACAGGTGTGCCAAGCTTGTAGCATCAGACCCAAGAAGACTTGGGTAATCGCTGCCAAAGGTGCTTCAACAAAGTACTGAGTAAAGGGTCTGAATACTAAAGTAAATGTGATATTTCCGGATTTTATGTTGAATAAATGTGCAAACATTTCTAAAAACCTGTTTTTGATTTGTCATTATGGGGTATTGTGTGTAGATTGAAGAGACATTTTTTTATATACATTTTAGAATACGGCTGTAACGTATAAGGGATTTGAATACTTTCCCGAATGCACTGTATATAGTTCATACAGTAGCATTAAATCAAATCAAATTTAAATCAAATCAAATTTGTCACATACACATGGTTAGCAGATATTAATGCGAGTGAAGCGAAATGCTTGTGCTTCTAGTTCCGACAATGCAGTAATAACCAACGAGTAATCTAACCTAACAATTAACTGGTGAAGATTACAGCTGTAAGCAGTTGGCAAGGAGACACAGGAGAGACATGTGTTTGCGGATGATTGTAGGCTTAACTCATTATACCAGTAGCGTGTGTACATGCATGAAATGATGCTGTAAGTACACCTGCTGTTATATCAACAGGACAGGACTTCTGGAAATGTGTTTTTATCAGCACACAAACACAAGATGAATTAGTTAGGAGACATGTGCACCGGTACTTGTACCTGATAGTGTTTACAACTACCCACTGTAACATTTGTCTCTCTTGCAATAATACATGGGTTGTACAGAAAAGCCCCAAACAAACAAGCAATTTGTTCAGTTACATTTTGGGATGCTCCTGGATAAAAGCAGAGAGGCACTGAGAGTCTGGAAATGTACCCTGTTATATAGGAATTCAATGGCAGTCAGTCAAAGTGACACGGACAGAAACGTTTGATGTTTATTGTTGTGCTAAACAGGGATCATCTGGAAAATAAACCCCAGCATTGACTCTCTGTCATAATAAAGGGGGGAAAAACAGGGTGATAGGAAATATGGAGCTGGAGACTAAGGTAAATAGATAACCCCGTCACCTCAAAAGTAGTAGCAGGAGAAGAGGTCCAGAGTAGACTTAAGAGTCAGAGAGGACAAGCTTGACCCCTCTTAGTCTTTAGGGGAAATACCCCCACTACACTACATTGAAAAAAATCAACAGCTCAAACAAGGACCATTCCACATAGCAGCCTAATGAAAATATGTGCGTAGAATTAGTGAGATGTGTGTCTAGAGTAAATGCGTGTGAAAGTGTGTGTAGACTGTGTGTACAGTGTGTGGGATTATTTGCCACTGAGCTGTGGGGACTGCGTTTCTGCGGTGTATAATGTGTGTGTGTCGCTGAGTGTGTGTGTGTGGTGGACAGTGTGTGTTTTATGCTGTGGTGTTTGACTAATAGACAGGCTGAAGGTGGGTCTGGACTCCTGATGGCTGTGGCAGACACCGGAGAATACACCCTGAGCACGAAAAGAGGAGAAGCAGAGGAGACGAGAAAAGAAGGGGAGTGGTGGGGGGGGCAGTTAATAACATTACAGAACAACAGTGTTACAAAATAAAACTTCCCCTGCAGCTCCACGCTCAAATTATTATATTTACAAAGTAGAAAGACAGATCTTTTCCTCCTCACAACAGGCTTCAGTCAGACAGCATCGTCGAGGCCATTTCAGCAGCCCGCCTGCCACCTGTCGTGCTGTGCTGCACTGCGCTCCTCTCAGAACCGAGACAAACTTTCCACAAAAACAAAAGGCCATTCCCGCTCGTCTTTTATGACACCCAAGGCAAATAGAGCTGTGGATTTTCCATCGGGAGCCTAAGTGACGGGCCTGGGAGAAAAACACTGGAATAGTTGTGTCACTAAGCGGTCTGTCTCTCTCCGTCTCTCTCTCCTACTTTAGAGACATTGGTTACATTTTTACCTGACTAACTCATCCGGAATGACATTTCTGCTATGGCTAGAGGTAAAATACATTGGCTGTACCTCAAATTACACGATTTGCCCAAATAGTGCATTAGTTTGGGATAGAGCCATTATTTCTTTGTATCTGGCTCTGGCTAAAAGCAGTGCACTACATAGGTAATAACTAGATGCCCTTATTCTAAGAATGAGTAAGGAGAAAGAGAAAAGGCCAAAAAAGGAAGTAGATGTGTTTTTATGACATCCTCTGTGAGTCAGCAGTCCCATAGCTCTACCCAGGATTCATAGGGAGATTTGGACCTGATATTGACAGTTACGGGTAACAATGGCTGACTTACTGGAAGATGGTCCAGAAACAGAGGGGCTTATCAGCCAGGACATATGGAGATAATATCCAACTGACATGATTGAAATTCAACTGTAATGAGACAAAGAGAAAATGCAGTAGAATGTTTGGCTAAAACATAGAATGAACATGCTTAGAGGGCTTGGAAGTGATCAGGCCTACTTATTACCTAAACATCAATGGTGGCAAAAACAAATCCCCCTTAAATTCGATCTCTCAAGGACATCATTCTGTCAACTAGAGTTTCAATGTTACATCAGAGAAGCTGGGACTTTCTTCCCACACACATTAGACCTGTTTCCTAATCAGCCACACAGTCAGTCAGGGAAAACTTTGGGCCATGGTAATGTCAGAGGAGGATATTAGATCTGGCTATGATACAGTTGCTTAGCGACTGCTTCACACCGTTTCAGACTGACGTATGACTCTATATGTAATGCGATTCAATACTGTGATTTTATTAAGATTCCATGGTCCAAACATATTGCTCACCATATGTCTGCTGTAGAGGGACAAGAGAGAGCCATGAGAAAATGAGTTTGCTGAAAACAAATTGGCTCCTTATTTAAAAAGAAGACAGAGAACAATAAATTAAGGAAAAACACAGGAATTTTGGTAGAGCAAACTAAAGCAAAAATATTATTGGGATACTGTCAAAACGATACGACAGTATTTATTGTCAAAAATAATATTCAGATATGTAACTGCATCGATCTTTCCCCCATCACTAGGATTATTGTGGTATGTCAATACTGTAGCTGGTGATCAGTTTGAAAACCCAGCACCGAGCTTCTGCTTCACGGCAACAAAATACACATCATTGCACCAAAGCGATACATTGCTCTGTATAGCTCTTGCTCCATTAATCTTTCCTCGATTCCTCCCATTCTCTCTCCTCTCCTCCTTCTCAAAACTGAAGAAAGTCAGAGTGGAAGGACTTTGTACCTTCTAATCAAATACGATTGAGAAGGAAGCAAAGAGAGAGGACGCAATGAGGTCCCTTCCATAACCCCTCATCTTGAAGTGGAGAGACAATTCATCAACTCTTGGAGGACAATGGAAGTGAATTAAAAAAAGCGTATTTATTGCTCAAAGTTTCGGCTTTTCGCCACCTTCAGAGTTTTTTCTACAACTGCCATTGTCCTCCAAGAGTTGCTGAATGTCCTTTTTACTTCAGGTTGCTCCTCAATTCATGCACATCTTTAGGTCCTGTTGCCAACCAGGAGAAAATCAAGGCCTTTATCACTGCAATAAAGGTCAAGCTGTTTGAAAACCCACCACAGAGCAACTGCACAGCAACCAAAAACACTTCATTGTGCCAAAGCACATTACTCTGTATGGCTCCTTCACAAGTTATCTTTACTCGATTCCTCCCATCCACTCTCCTTGCCTCCTTTTCAAAACCCATTGTAGAAGAAGGTAAAAGAGTGAAAGACCGTTGAGTGAAGGGCCCTTGGACCTACTCCACACTATGATTGAGAAGGAAGTGAGGAGAGAGGATGCAATGAATCACAGAAAGACAACTTGTGAAAGAATACTTTTCAATCTATTAATAAACATAATCTCCATGCAGAACACAGGAAACCAGAACCAGTCTCAGTCATTAATGTAGCATAACGTCAACCTACATCCCTGTTCACCGACTGACCTTTTAACCCCCTTGGGTTGCTTTTCAAAATATTTTCAATACTTCTGTGTACCCCATGTCCCTCCAATACATATGTATTTTGAGGAGGGCCCTCAAGACATTCCTAAATTCTGACTACACAACATACTCAGAGGCCTACCAAACCCTACAGATAAAACTGTTGCAGCAGAGACCTGAAATGTGCAGAGTTCAAGCAAATTCTCCAGCTGGCTGCCACCTACAAGGGATCAGCGACTGGGAGTAAGGACAAATCAGGGCAGGCAATTACGGGTGGTAAGATGCAACACTGGATTCCAATACCATCATTAGTTAGGTTTTTAAACAGACACTAAATATAGTTTTTGTTCATGTGTTTCTCTCTTAATCATGTGTAAATTGTGTAAATAAAACCCATCTACTCTAATTTGGGTAAATGTTTTCAGATAGTCTTCCAGTGCCTCATCAGAGGAAGGTTAGGAGGCAGGTCTGTTCTGTGCTATGCCAAGCCCAGACTGACTGAATGACTCATAGCAGTGTGGGAAGGCTACAGAATGTACTACTCAGGAAACAGTCATAACTAACATTTGAGGAGGTTTAGGTGAGGTTTTCAAGAGAAGTGTTCTGTACCGTGTTATATAAAAACACTTACCCTAGAGGTATCTAAGTAATGCAGAAGAGGCATGGCATATTGTTTGATTGGCAGACGCCAAAAGGAATGGAGACACTCTACAGACATTATACAATAGACTTGCATACGCCCTTACACTCTCTTTCTCTCTGACAGACACACACTTACCCTGCTGCACAAAAAGTCTAAAACATGCACATGCCATGCCCTTGGGGCTTTAGGATTCCATCTGCGCAAAGCATTGTTCTGAGATATTGAGCATCAAAGTTTTCATTTCATAACCCATACAGGTCCTCGTCTTAAAGGTACGTAAAGTGCAGAGTATCAAAATCCTGTGTATTTGTAAATCCGTTTTATTAGGGTGCAATCTTATGGCTCTGAAATATCAATCTGGATATGGGACTGAATTAAACATGTTCAGTTTTTATGAAAACTGTAGCTATTTGAATACACAAATGATAGAATAACACTATTTTACCAAGATAGTGTTTGATGATGTGTTCTGACTCTAAGATCACCAGACAAATTACTGTCATGACTGAACAACGAAATGCCATCATTTACTTTCAGATTTCTGACAGTGTTGTTTTTTTCTTTCTTGCGTGACATTATTGCTGGCTAGATTAACCTAGACCATACTTCGAGGGAGATGGCAGAGACATGTGTTCCGAATGGTCCGTTTGTATTTGCTCAGGCTTGTGACTGGCTTGCAGATAGAACCTTATAGCAGCAAAATCAAGTGGGTTTATGCAGAGATAACTTTCTCAAATCTAACTTCATAGACATACGAAGAACCATCTAAAAATCATGTATATATGACTAACTCGTTTATGACAAAAATATCAGATAGAACCTTATAGTCCCATGGTCTCAAAACTCTCTCTTAGTCACACAACCAACACCACGACACACACACACACACATTTGCATTACAATTCTGCACAGTCCTGTACTCACATGTATGTTCCTGAGTTTCTTCTTGCCTCTCTCCAGCTTGCTGAGGAGTCTGTGCTGCTGCTGCTCTCTGGGCGCCGACTGCATCAGACGGTCGTCAACGGATACAGTCTTCCTCAGAGCCGCCCGCTCACCCGCTGTCTCTCCCTCACCCGCTGCTGTTGCTGTCTCACCCAGGGGGAGGCTTCTCACACCCGGGGCCGGTGCTGGGGCTGGGGCCTGGGCTGATGATATGGGAGATGGCTCTGTTCTGTCGAAGTCCCGCTGCACTGAGCCTGGACAACAGAAACCAGAGATGCACCACTGATAACCTACACCAGCATAGACAAAAGGATAGTATACAATGCCACACACACGAGCACACACACACACACACACACACACATGCATACGTGCAAACACACATGCATACGCCCGCACACACACACATTCAGAAAGCAATGGCACACAAAATCAAAATATATAGAGATCAATAGACAATTAGAGAGAAAGAGAAAAGGAGAGAACTGAAGAAATACAAGTGGACATATTGTGTGGGAGTGAATTGCTCCTTTGGCACCATCTTAGATAGAACACCAGGATTAATAGTCTCACATTGTCTGCAAACAAACAAAACTTAACTGGTCTCTGGTCACCTCAAAGATATGTGCAATCACAAGCAAACACCTCAAACACACACACAAACACACACAAACATATACACAAACACACACACACACATTTAATCTGCTGTTTTCCTCTCTTCCCAGCTGTCAGGTGAGGCGGTTTCATCTTTCTCTCTGCTCAGTGTGTCTGTCTGCTGTTGTGTGTGTGTGTGTGTGTGTGTGTGTGTGTGTGTGTGTGTGTGAGTGTATGTGTGACACAAACAAGCACGCACACATATACACAGGAACAATATCAATTGCATACTCCTTGCGTCCTCTCTCCTTGTCTCCTCCTCAAAACCCATTGGATGAGAATGTCAGAGGTCCCTCCCCTCTGACCTTCTCCTCAAATATGGTTTGAGGAGGCGGCGAGATGAGAGGATGAGAGGAGTATGCAATTGAGATCATCCCATACAAGCTCAAACACACAGCAGACACTAGCACACTTTTAAGCTGGTGTACTCAGACAGAAAACATGATCAAAGTCAAGAAACTTCATTCCAGACTAATAGAAAAATAATTATACTTCAGACATTATGAAGAGATGTCACACACGCACAAATCTGCTGTCCTTCTCTCTTCCCTCCAACTTTCTCAGGTGAAGCGCTTTCATGTTTCACTCTGCTCACCGTGTTTGTCTGTCGGCTGTTGTGAGTGAGTGAGTATGTTTATGTGATAAACATATAGATACGGTTGTGTGTGTATGTATGTGTGCATGCAAGCGTGTGTCTTTGTGTGTGTCTGTGTGCATGCGAATGTGGGTGTGTCTGCGTGCACGTGAGCGTGTGTGTGTGTCTGCAGTAGAATGTATCAGGCTCGTCTCATGGGCTACCTCAACACCTGAGAGCAGCTCTGTACTGGCAGAATGACAGAAGCCCTAACCAGCCCATTAAATCTGCATGAAGGCCTCATTCAGCCTATACACAACCCTTTTATTATTAGAACTACCATTCAATGCCAATATTAGCTCAGACTTAAGGATATCCCACATAGGTCTGGCCAATATGTACAAAATATCATATCACAGTATTTTTCTCATTTTTGAAGGTAGGACGGTATTTGGCGTTTCTGAATAATAAAACTTCTAAATATGCTTTATTGGTAGTTCATGGCAACAAATGAAAATCTGTGGTTTTAGTGGGCTTTCTCCATTCTGATTGCTTTATACTGTTCAACCAAACTTCAACCCAAAATATTAGGAGCACAAAACTGACAGTGAACTAGTCCTATTTGTAGAACATTACGTAGGAATCAAAATCCTATTCCGTTACTCGAGCAATGGTACCATTTGCATAGTTATTTGTTCACTTCAAGCATTCAATTGCAGCATTTTCAAACATTTCTTAATTTCCTGCACTAATTTGTTATTGTTTACCCACTGTCACATTTATTTTGTCTTTGTATGCCTCTATTTTGTAAAAATCATTGTACAAAATATATTTAATTCAAATAATTATCCTCTGACTGTTTATTTTTCGGGTTCAATTGCAGATCTTACATTCGCCACTAGGAGTAGTCGGCCGATTTCCAGGGGTCTATTTGGCAAGCTTGCCCTCCCGAAGTTGTTGACTTGTCATCCTAGAAAATGTCCAGCTGCAGATTATGCACGCTGAGGCTGTCTGTTCTGCAAACCTCAAAGTGCATGCGTATCAGATGGTACAGTATGTGTGCACATTTGTTGGTCGCCTGAGTCAGTAGCTTTGTTCCTGGGCATCAGCATACTACGCACATACCAGTCGGTGTACTAGCTCTGGCCCAGGCCGTTATGTTAACCACTGTTGCTTGTGCAGCTAGCAAAGATTTTTAGAAGTAAACCATGATAGACCACAGCCTGTCGTTTCCAATGGGAACAAATTAGTCATAATGGGCACAACAAGCAAGGAGGTGGGCAGAGCCAAGCACAAGCTAGCGAGATCCTATTTGCCTGTTATGGCATGCATCTGCATATTTTTGTTCCCTATATTTCCGTTGGGGAATGCCTACTCTGTGAAGTGCGCGTGTGCAATAACTCAATACGCAATCCTTCTAAACAGTGCAATTTCTTACAACTTTGGCAAATGGGCAAAGTCTACAAAACTTAGTCCACTCTGCTCAAAACAGATTCTAGTTTTGGGAACAGAAACTGTATTGAGATCAAAAGTTTCATCGATGAGAAAATGTGCTATCATATTTGGTAGTGAGTGGGAACGCTAAGCGGATGCTTCACATTTATACATCCAGTGAAATATCGGTCTCATTGTTCTATCTGTGTAGCTATTACACACTAGCTAGCTAGCACGTTTATGCTAGCTAGCTAGTACCCAAGCTAGTGCACATTAGCTATCTAGCAGCCTGGTAGACACTAGCTAGCTGTAGTACACACTAGCTGTAGTACATACTAGCTAGTACCTAGCTTCTAATTCTAAATGTCATTTCAACACTAGTGCTGTTGGTGGTGGTAAGGCACCATTTGACCTGTCTGAGCTTTTATGTCTCACAGTGTCTGTATCCTGAGAATGTATCTGCTGGATCAGTACTCAGCTGTTAGCAACTTCTTATTGGCGATAAAAATGGATTGATTGCTATAATTGTTTTAGTCATTCGTGAATTACTTAATGTTAAAAAATGTATTAAACATGAAACTACCGTTATAGAAGGTCAAGTAAAAACCCAAACCAGAGCTTGAATGAATACCGAAATATATTTTTTGCGGTTTACCGCCCAGCCCTAATCCCACAGACACTCGGTTCATTACAATATAATGGATATTACACATAATAATTCATATTTTATAGTAGTAACATACAAAATAAAAATAAAACCCTATACCATTCCTATTCTTAAATATACTTTGCTTAACTTTAAAATGGACACTTACACCCAGTTTAGTCACACTATTTGGATAGTCTGGATTTTCATTTTTTAAATCAACAAACGTACGGTTAGGTTTAGAATTAGGGTTAGGGTATGGGTCATGGTTAGGGTAAGGGTTCCGTTTAGGGTTAGGATAAGGGTTAAGGTTAGGGTTAGGGTTAGTAGGGTAGGTGGAAATGGGTTTGCCCTGGGTTCCTCCTGATAATCTACAGATGGACTATCCAAATAAAATATCATCTGGCACTTATAACGCCAGGGTTGTGAGATCAATTCCCGGGGGACCAGTACGAAAATGTATGCATTCACTCACGTAAATCGCTCTGGATAATAGTGTCTGCTAAATTAGTCAAATGTAATGTAAACTCATTGTATATACTCAAGTGACTATCATGTGCTTTATACTAAAGTACAATAGAGGCTGTGAGAACTATAGTTAAAAGCAGTGGGTGGCGATGACACCCTGCAGGTGATCGCTGACAGATTGCGGCCAACATCTGCTTTTAGTCGTTAGTCTTTGCGGTGTGTTTTTTCCTATATACAGTGGAGCAAAAACGTACACTGCTCAAAAAAATAAAGGGAACACGTAAACAACACAATGTAACTCCAAGTCAATCACACTTCTGTGAAATCAAACTGTCCACTTAGGAAACAACACTGATTGACAATCATTTTCACATGCTGTTGTGCAAATGGAATAGACAACAGGTGGAAATTATAGGCAATTAGCAAGACACCCCCAATAAAGGAGTGGTTCTGAAGGTGGTGACCACAGACCACTTCTCAGTTCCTATGCTTCCTGGCTGATGTTTTGGTCACTTTTGAATGCTGGCAGTGCTTTCACTCTAGTGGTAGCATGAGACGGAGTCTACAACCCACACAAGTGGCTCAGGTAGTGCAGCTCCTCCAGGATGGCACATCAATGCGAGCTGTGGCAAGAAGGTTTGCTGTGTCTGCCAGCGTAGTGTGCAGAGTATGGAGGCGCGACCAGGAGACAGGCCAGTACATCAGGAGACGTGGAGGAGGCCGTAGGAAAGCAACAACCTAGCAGTAGGACCGCTACCTCCTCCTTTGTGCAAGGAGGAGCAGGAGGAGCACTGCCAGAGCCCTGCAAAATGACCTCCAGCAGGCCACAAATGTGCATGTGTCTGCTCAAACGGTCAGAAACAGACTCCATGAGGGTGGTATGAGGGGCCGACTTCCACAGGTGGGGGTTGTGCTTACAGCCCAACACTGTGCAGGACATTTGGCATTTGCCAGAGAACACCAAGATTGGCAAATTCGCCACTGGCGCCCTGTGCTCATCACAGATGAAAGCAGGTTCACACTGAGTACATGTGACAGACGTGACAGTCTGGAGACGCCGTGGAGAACGTTCTGCTGCCTGCAACATCCTCCAGCATGACCGGTTTGGCGGTGGGTCAGTCATGGTGTGGGGTGCCATTTCTTTGGGGGGCCGCAGAGCCCTCCATGTGCTCACCAGAGGTAGCCTGACTGCCATTAGGTACCGAGATGAGATCCTCAGACCCCTTGTGAGACCATATGCTGGTGCGGTTTGCCCTGGGTTCCTCCTAATGCAAGACAATGCTTTCTGTGATTTTGTTGTCAGCATATTCAACTATGTAAAGAAAAGTATTTAATAAGAATATTTCATTCATTCAGATCTAGGATGTGTAGGAGGTGTCCTTTGTCTAAATTGGTGCGTAATCTACAAGCTGCACGCAGTCATCCAGTGATTGAGAGGAGAGAGGAGGCTTTCAACGAACGATATATCATGAAGAGATATGTGAAAAACACCCTGAGGATTGATTCTAAACAACGTTTACCATGTTTCAGTCGATATTATGGAGTTAATTTGGAAAAAAGTTCGGCGTTTTGAAGACTGAATTTTCGTTTTTTTTTTGGTAGCCAAACGTGACGAACCAAACGGAGCAATTTCTCCTAAACAAATCATATTTCAGGAAAAACTGAGCATTTGCTATCTAACTGAGAGTCTCCTCATTGAAAACATCTGAAGTTCTTCAAAGGTAATGATTTTATTTGAATGATTTTGTGGTTTTTGTGAAAATGTTGCCTGCTAATGCTAACGCTAAATGCTACGCTAGCTGCGCTAGCTGTTACACAAATGCTTGTTTTGCTATGGTTGAGAAGCATATTTTGAAAATCTGAGATGACAGTGTTGTTAACAAAAGGCTAAGCTTGAGAGCTAGCATATTAATTTCATTTCATTTGCGATTTTCATGAATAGTTAACGTTGCGTTATGGTAATGAGCTTGAGGCTGTATTCACGATCCCGGATCCGGGATGGCTCGACGCAAGAAGTGAATTAACCTGTTGTGACTAGGGGGCAGTATTTTCATTTTTGGAAAAATAACGTTCCCAAAGTAAACGGGATATTTTGTCAGGACAAGATGCTAGAATATGCATATAATTGAC
This sequence comes from Oncorhynchus kisutch, assembly GCF_002021735.2. Lineage (NCBI taxonomy): Eukaryota > Metazoa > Chordata > Actinopteri > Salmoniformes > Salmonidae > Oncorhynchus > Oncorhynchus kisutch. The sequence goes on from NC_034184.2 coordinate 19,849,530, forward strand.
AGCTTAGGATAGAAAACACTCTAAAGTTTCCAAAACTGTCAAAATATTTTCTGTGAGTATAACAAAACTGATATTGCAGACGAAAGCCTGAGAAAAATCCAATCCGTAAGTGACTCATGTTTTGAATGCTCTGCGTTCCGATGCGTCCCTATTGAGCAGTGAATGGGCTATCAACCAGATTACTTTTTCTACGTATTCCCCAAGGTGTCTACAGCATTGTGACGTAGTTTCACGCCTTTATGTTGAAGAATAAGCGTAAGCGGCTACATTGCGCAAGTGGTCACCTGATGACTCTCAGAGTGATTCTTGCGTAAAATACAGAGGTAGCCATTTTTCCTCTCGCTCCTACTGAAAAACCAATTATCCCGGTGGATATATTATCGAATAGATATTTGAAAAACACCTTGAGGATTGATTATAAACATTGTTACTAAGTATTATAATTTTTTTGGACACTTGAAAACAAGATGGTGCATCTCAAGATATTTTGTCCTGCAAAATTTCTATTAAGTAAATATCGCAGTCATAGTAAGTCAAACTTTTCCTCATTAACACAGCTATCAGCAAAGTCAGTAGTCATTTAAAACATATGGTGATTGGGCGGGCTTTCAAAAAAAAAAATTGTCTGGAAAAGAAAGATGTCTACTCTTTATTTGTTTGGGCGGCAGGTAGCCTAGTGGTTAGAGTGCTGGGCCAGTAACCAAAATGTTGCTAGATCGAATCCCTGAGCTGCCAAGGTAGAAGTCTGTCGTTCTGCCCCTGAACAAGGCAGTTAACCCACTATTCATAGGCTGTCATTGTAAATAAGAATGTCACCCGGACATCTAAATGGCTACTCACAGTAGGACCACTCCCTTTAATTATCCCCAGGTCACAGCATGTGGTGAGCAGTATGGGTCACCATGGCGGTGACGGAATCCTATATTTCATACACTTTATGACGAGCCACCAACCCTGAGCCTGAGGGCTATACTTCAAAGCAGGATCAATGAGTTAGCCAGCTAACTTGCATAAATGTTCTAAAATAGCCTTTTATTTTTTTGAAAGATAAGCTTGAAATGGCCTTATTGACTCCACAAGTTTAGCTTTCTTAATGAACAAGACAATTAATAGTTATTTATGGTTGTTCATCAACGTTAACCGGCTAACTAGGGGAGAGTGGGGTAAGTTGAGCCATTTTTCTACAATCAGCATCACTCAGTCAAGGGAAATATAGTATTATTTCTAACAAAGATACATTATCTACATACATTTCAGGATGTTGTGTATCCCTGGAAATAATCAGAATTCATGTAAACATTGCAGTTTTGAAAACATAGCTTGTCCAAAAAAAGTGGTCTCTGTTAAGTTGAGCCACGTGACAGGGTAAATTAAGCCGCCTGCACATTTCTGTACTGAATGAGATAGTGGTATTATCTTTTTAAAACATTCTCTATCTTTATTTCTCAAACACAATTCAACACAATCACACTCACTTTTTTGTAATATAATAATTTTAAGCACATTTTAATACAGGCTTAATAGAAATTTTGCAGGACAAAATCTCTTGAGATGCACCATCTTGTTTTCAAGTGTCCAAAAAAAAGAATACTTAGTAACAAGAATAATATTTTAACTACTGTCTAATAATAATAACAACAACAAAAAAATAATTAAAAAACGTAAATTAACATTAAAAATGTTAGTGGAAACTACTAATAGGCCGAAAACTAATAAAGACTACAGCTACAACTACTAATACAACTTAGAAAAATAAGTATCCATACAGTGCCTTCAGAAAGTATTCATACTTCTTGACTTATTCCACATTTTGTTATTTTGCAACCTGAATTCAAATGTATTAAATATTATTTTTTTCTCACCCACCAACACACAATTCCCCATAATGACAAAGTGAAAACATGTTTTTAGAAATTTTTGCTAATTTATTGAAAATGAAATACAGAAATATCTTGTTTATATTCAGTACCAGTCAAAAGTTTGGATACCCCTACTCATTCCAGGGCTCATGAAGTAGTCACCTGGAATGCATTTCAATTAACAGGTGTGCCTTCTTAAGTTAATTTGTGGAATTTCTTTCCTACTTAATGTGTTTTAGCCAATCAGTTGTGTTGTGACACGGTAGGGGTGGTATCCAGAAGATAGTCCTATTTGGTAAAAGACCAAGTCCATATTATGGCCAAGTCCATATGAAGAACAGCTCAAATAAGCAAAAAGAAACGACAGTCCATCATTACTTTAAGACATGAAGGTCAGTCAATTCCCCAAATTTCAAGAACTTTGAAGGTTTCTTCAAGTGCAGTTGCAAAAACCATCAAGCGCGGGGGGGATAGGAGGGACGCCATGTGCGACTGACGTGTTTTCCGTTTGCTCCCGCGGTATTCTTAAAGTTTATGTGAATTTTGCAGCAGAACCGTATTTATTTTCAAATATTAATTTGGTGATCCCTTTCTGTAAAAACCAAGACTACTTTGCTTCCGAATGTCAGCATGTCGACCAAACATAAGGCCAAAAGCATGACTTTGAGAAAACCCGGCCTACAAGACCCGCTCTCATCACCGCCCTCTCCTGAGTCTGAGGGCCCGGGGACTCACACTTTACCCGGGGGTGCGGCTTGGCCCGGCGGCGCTGAAATGAACATTCTCAAGGCCATCAAACTACTACGCTCTGAGATAGTTGAAATGAAAACACAGATGGTTGCTACGATTGAGGCCAGAATACAGGAGGGTTCTGATACTTTAAAAGCAGATTTAACCATCCTGCGGAACGAGACTGTGCCAGCAATCACATTACTCAAAACAACAGCTGCGTCACACACTACAACGTTTGCAGCACTGGAGACCTCCGCTACTAATGTCTCCGACTTAACTTCATCCCTGGAGGCTGAAGTTAAACGCCTAGCTGCGGATTTGAAAAAGGTGAAGGAGAGCTGTGTGAGTTTAGAGGGATTCTCTCGCCGCAATAATCTGAGACTTGTATCGGTCCCAGAGTCAGCGGAAATGCATCGCGCCACGGATTTTGTTTCAGGGCTGCTGAAGGATGTTCTTGCCTTAGATGAAAAGCCCCTGATTGATCGAGCCCACCGGTCGCTGCGCCCAAAGCCCCGGGATGGGGAGAGACCCCGTGACATAATTCTTCGAGTGCACTTTTTTCATGAGAAGATGGAGATCCTCCGACGAGCCCGCAATACCACTCTGAGCTTTCAAGGACAGAGCTTCTCCATCTACCAGGACTACTCCCCCACTGTTTCCAGGCAGCGCGCAGCTTTCAGACAGGCCAAACGAGTACTTCGGGACCATCCAAGTGTGAAGTATGGACTGCGATTCCCGGCCCCTTTATGGCTATCTCACGAGGGTAAAGACTACACATTTGAATCTCCGGATGAGGCTATGGCTCACATTCAACGTCACATCAAGAAGTCTTGAACATGCTCACAGTTCAGCAACTGTTGCTTGCGAACTGTGGATAGTAAGTAACCCACCTGTGGTACAATTATGTTTAGATATAACAGGCTAGTCTTGTATAGTTGGCGAAACCATTCAGGCTTATTTGATGTGATCTAATGTTTTGATCATCTAGTGTGCGTGCCTTACAAGCATTCAGTCATTTTAATTTAATTGTATTAAGGTTTTACTTAGCCTAGAAACACAGGAGTTGTCTCGATCACCTATTCCGTTTGTTTACACAGTGAATCAGTGACTCAAAATATTTTTGGTTATTTGTTTACTGCATCCGTTTGCATTGACCCAGTAAACAGTAAATGTCTCCCGAGGCTACACGTTTTTTGGGGTCTCACTTCAATTTTTAAAGTTTTGAGCGTCATTTACGCCCAGCAAACGTTCAACGTTGCGCACACTTAGTTTTTTGGTATTGTTTGTAAGCTGTCTCAGTCAACTAGACTACTATTATAATTACTATTATTTTTGATTGTCTGACCAGCCTTAGAAATTGCAGCTCAAATAAATGCTTCACAGAGTTCAAATAACAGACACATCTCAACATCAACTGTTCAGAGGAGACTGTGTGAACAGGCTTTCAAGGTCGAATTTATGCAAAGAAACCACTACTAAAGAACACCAATAATAAGAAGAGACTTGCTTGGGCCAACAAACATGGGCAATGTACATTAGACCGGTGGAAATCTGTCTGTCCTTTGATCTGATTAGTTCAAATTTGACATTTTTGGTTCCAACCGAAAATCTTTATGAGATGCAAAGTAGGTGAACGGATTATCTCTGTATGTGTGGTTCCCACCGTGAAGCATGGAGGAGGTGGTGTGATGGTGCTTTGCTGGTGACACTGTCTGTGATTTATTTAGAATTCAAGGCACACTTAACCAGCATGGCTACCACAGCATTCTGAGGCAATACGCCATCCCATCTGGTTTGCGCTTAGTGGGACTATCATTTGTTTGTCAACAGGACAATGATCCAAAACACACCTCCAGGCTGTGTAAGGGCTATTTGACCAAGGAGAGTGATGGGAGTGCTGTGTCAGATGACCTGTCCTCCACAATCATCTGAACTCAAACCAATTGAGATGGTTTGGGATGAGTTGGACCACAGAGTGAAGGAAAAGCAGCCAACAAGGGCTCAGCATATGTGGGAACTCCTTCAAGACTGTCGGAAAAGCATTCCTCATGAAGCTAGTTGAGAGAATGCCAAGAGTGTGCAAAGCTGTCATCAAGGCAAATGGTGGCTACTTTGAAGAATCTCAAATATCAAATATATTTTGATTTGTTTAACACTTTTTTGGTTACTACATGATTACATATGTGTTATTTCATAGTTTTGAGGTATTCACTATTATTCTAAAATGTAGAAAATAGTAAAAATGGAAGAAGAAAAAAACATTGAGTGGGTGTGTCCAAACTTTTGACTGGTACTGTATTATTCTTACCCCTTTACTATGACACTCCAAACTGAGATCAGGTGCATCCAATAGCACCTGTGCCTAGAGCTGTGGCGGCCACAAAATTTAGTCAGCCAGTGATTGTCAAGCAAATAACTGTCGATCTCACGGTAATTTACCGTTAATTAACAAACACATTTAGCATCTCTTGGCTTTCACACATAGACTACAAGCCACTGATGCAGACATCTACATTTGAAAAAGTCAAATAAATCCATGTATTTTTATTTTTTTTCAACTTTATTTAACCAGCGAGGGCCAGCCAACTAGAGCATACAAGTCGCAGTGGTGGGTGGTATAAGGTGCTTTAGTGACAAAACGGATGGCACTGTGATAGACTGCATCCAGTTTGCTGAGTAGAGTGTTGGAAGCCATTTTGTAGATGACATCGCCGAAGTCGAGGATCGGTAGGATAGTCAGTTTTACTAGGGTAAGCTTGGCGGCGTGAGTGAAGGAGGCTTTGTTGCGGAATAGAAAGCCGACTCTAGATTTGATTTTCGATTCGAGATGTTTGATATGAGTCTGGAAGGAGAGTTTGCAGTCTAGCCAGACATCTAGGTACTTATAGACGTCCACATATTCTAGGTCGGAACCATCCAGGGTGGTGATGCTAGTTGGGCATGCGGGTGCAGGCAGCGACCGGTTGAAAAGCATGCATTTGGTTTTACTAGCGTTTAAGAGCAGTTGGAGGCCACGGAAGGAGTGTTGTATGGCATTGAAGCTTGTTTGGAGGTTAGATAGCACAGTGTCCAAAGACGGGCCGAAAGTATATAGAATGGTGTCGTCTGCGTAGAGGTGGATCAGGGAATCGCCCGCAGCAAGAGCAACATCATTGATATACACAGAGAAAAGAGTCGGCCCGAGAATTGAACCCTGTGGCACCCCCATAGAGACTGCCAGAGGACCGGACAGCATGCCCTCCGATTTGACACACTGAACTCTGTCTGCAAAGTAATTGGTGAACCAGGCAAGGCAGTCATCCGAAAAACCGAGGCTCCTGAGTCTGCCGATAAGAATATGGTGATTGACAGAGTCGAAAGCCTTGGCAAGGTCGATGAAGACGGCTGCACAGTACTGTCTTTTATCGATGCCGGTTATGATATCGTTTAGTACCTTGAGTGTGGCTGAGGTGCACCCATGACCGGCTCGGAAACCAGATTGCACAGCGGAGAAGGTACGGTGGGATTCCAGATGGTCAGTGACCTGTTTGTTGACTTGGCTTTCGAAGACCTTAGATAGGCAGGGCAGGATGGATATAGGTCTGTAACAGTTTGGGTCCAGGGTGTCTCCCCCTTTGAAGATGGGGGTGACTGCGGCAGCTTTCCAATCCTTGGGGATCTCAGACGATATGAAAGAGAGGTTGAACAGGCTGGTAATAGGGGTTGCGACAATGGTGGCAGATAGTTTCAGAGATAGAGGGTCCAGATTGTCAAGCCCAGCTGATTTGTACGGGTCCAGGTTTTGCAGCTCTTTCAGAACATCTGCTATCTGGATTTGGGTGAAGGAGAACCTGGAGAGGCTTGGGCGAGGAGCTGCGGGGGGGGCGGAGCTGTTGGCCGAGGTTGAAGTAGCCAGGTGGAAGGCATGGCCAGCCGTTGAGAAATGCTTATTGAAGTTTTCGATAATCATGGATTTATCGGTGGTGACCGTGTTACCTAGCCTCAGTGCAGTGGGCAGCTGGGAGGATTATAGCCTACACCTTCACAATAAATCCATTATTTATTTTAGACAGGTCTAAAGAAGCATGGTATGAAGAAAATGCCATCTATTTCAGAAGAACAGAATAGCATACTCTGAGTTTTCCTTGATTTGATTTGATGTTAGGTCCTAATGCGGCTATGCCAAATGGCTGTGGGCTACACTAGCTCATTTAGCAGACAAGATTTGCTTAGAATTCCGTTATTGAAGAATACAAGTGAACCAAGCTGAATAACATATACATATTTTCTCCAAATGATCTGAGGGAGTGCGCACATGCGGATATTCTGTGTTGAGTGGTTAACAAAGAAATCGGTCTGCCTACCCATGTCAGAGACGCAAACTCGGTCTCAACCTTTAAGTCTTTACTGAAGACTCATCTCTTCAGTGGGTCATATGATTGAGTGTAGTCTGGCCCAGGAGTGGGAAGGTGAACGGAAAGGCTCTGGAGCAACGAACCGCCCTTGCTGTCTCTGCCTGGCCGGTTCCCCTCTTTCCACTGGGATTCTCTGCCTCTAACCCTATTACAGGGGCTGAGTCACTGGCTTGCTGGGGCTCTCTCATGCCGTCCCTGGAGGGGGTGCGTCACCTGAGTGGGTTGATTCACTGTTGTGGTCATCCTGTCTGGGTTGGCGCCCCCCCCTTGGGTTGTGCCGTGGCGGAGATCTTTGTGGGCTATACTCAGCCTTGTCTCAGGATGGTAAGTTGGTGGTTGAAGATATCCCTCTAGTGGTGTGGGGGCTGTGCTTTGGCAAAGTGGGTGGGGTTATATCATTCCTGTTTGGCCCTGTCCGGGGGTGTCCTCGGATGGGGCCACAGTGTCTCCTGACCCCTCCTGTCTCAGCCTCCAGTATTTATGCTGCAGTAGTTTATGTGTCGGGGGGCTGGGGTCAGTTTGTTATATCTGGAGTACTTCTCCTGTCCTATTCGGTGTCCTGTGTGAATCTAAGTGTGCGTTCTCTAATTCTCTCCTTCTCTCTTTCTTTCTCTCTCTCGGAGGACCTGAGCCCTAGGACCATGCCCCAGGACTACCTGACATGATGACTCCTTGCTGTCCCCAGTCCACCTGGCCATGCTGCTGTTCCAGTTTCAACTGACCTGAGCCCTAGGACCATGCCCCAGGACTACCTGACATGATGACTCCTTGCTGTCCCCAGTCCACCTGGCCATGCTGCTGCTCCAGTTTCAACTTCCACCTGACTGTGCTGCTGCTCCAGTTTCAACTGTTCTGCCTTATTATTATTCGACCATGCTGGTCATTTATGAACATTTGAACATCTTGGCCATGTTCTGTAATAATCTCAACCCGGCACAGCCAGAAGAGGACTGGCCACCCCACATAGCCTGGTTCCTCTCTAGGTTTCTTCCTAGGTATTGGCCTTTCTAGGGAGTTTTTCCTAGCCACCGTGCTTCTACACCTGCATTGCTTGCTGTTTGGGGTTTTAGGCTGGGTTTCTGTACAGCACTTTGAGATATCAGCTGATGTACGAAGGGCTATATAAATAAATGTTATTTTATTTGATTTGAGGTACTCCTATATGCTTAATTTAGAGTTATTAATGTAACTTGTTGTTCTACAAACATTGGGCTATATGTTTAGATTTTTTACAGATTTTAAGGCTGCATGATGTAACAAATGATGATTTGAAAAAAGTTGCTTGAAAAGGCATGAGCTCTGCTTTGTTTTTTGCGCAGGCTGTACATACTTCATTAGTCTCTCATTCACAATTTGACAAGTAGTTGATAATGCTATGAATTCCACACCGGTGTCCCCTTTTTGGCTGTAATGCACCCTAAAAAAAATCCATGCATGTGTTGTGCCCTTCTCCCCGAGTGCTGCGCGCTCTCCATCATGTGATCGTTTTTTTCTCACAGGCTACAAGTGAAGACAGACACACCAGGGACGCAACTGCAACTTAATACATGTCATCTATGCATTTAAATAGTGAATGGAGGGTGCTTTCTCGTGATTCATTTTTATGGCAGCCAGGTAGGCTATACTCCTGTTGTAAAGATAAGCAATGTGCTTAATATTAGGAAAGTTGAGAAATAAATATAGTAGCCCTAGCCTATAGAAAGCTGATGGGATCCTCCTCTTTTTAAGAGGCCATCACTCTGTTTTCTCACGCAATTGCATAGCCTATAGAAATGTTGCGCAATATGAGCTCACAATATGAGCTCATATGACGTGCTGGATTCAATTTTTGATTACATTTGCATTGATGTCAGAGTGATTAGAGGGACAATAGAGTGCTGAGTACCAAGCAGTTAGCAAGTTTGGTAGGCTACTAATGACCATGAGTAGCATCAGAGCTTGGAGAAGCCTAATTACCGTAACTAAACGGTCACGTGGAATTTGACTGCCTTCATGACACATGACCGCAGGTGTGGCGGTAATACGGTCACCGCAACAGCCCTACCTGTGGCCAATTAAATTGTTTGGAAATTATTTAGAAAGAAGCACACCTGCTATATAAGTTCCCACAGTTGACAGTGCATGTCAGAGAGAAAACAACTAACCCAATTGAACATGCTTCGAACTAATGATGAGTGTATGAAGTGGAGGGAGTACAGGGCTTAGAATGTCTCTCGGGAGGCAAAAAATAGATTGTGGCATGGAAAAATGTTATATTTTTCAGAAGGAATCGGGTAATTGGTTAAGGGAGGAGGATTGGAAGGAAAGAGAGAGGAGGTTGAAAAGAATGAGGGAGGCAGAAGATGGGTTTTAATCTGTTGAAGCGAGCAATAACAAGGGAGAGTGTATGTCGAGGAAGATTGGTGCCAAGTTCAAACAGAGTGAGCAAGACGCCAGTTCGAATTCTGGAGGTGAAATGAAAGGGGTAGAAGGTGTTGTGAGGAGCTCGGAGCCCGAGCCTTGCATTGATGGACATGATTATGATAAAGATATGTTTGGCCCAGTAGGAATGAGAATTTTGAAGAGGATGGAAGCAGGCCTTTTGGCTTATTCATGGGTAGTTTCAGGTTGGGTGGAAAAGATGGTGGGTGCTCTTGAGTCGGTGAAGGTAACCCGAAGTGGACTTGTGATGTTTGTTTATTTCTTCAGATGAGAGGGAGCAGATGCTCTGTGCGACGCAACTTTGGTCAAGATCTGTTTCTTAGGAACCAGGCACCACTGAAAGGAGTGATTTCTGAGGTAGCATTAGGTGTGGAAGTGGAGCAATTGAAGTTGAAGATTCCTGGTGTTTGTGACACCAGCCATTTGGTGCAACGCAGACCCGGTGGTGAGCGTGGTGAAACAGTCACTGTCAGTCCTTTTGCGCTTTGAGTCAGTCTCTACCCGACAAATTCATGGTAGGATATATCAGTTATCCTGTGCCGAACCCACTGCTGTATTTCAGGTGTCAGGTTTATGGTCATGTTGCAGCAGTGTGTAGGAGGGTGATTCCAAGATGTGGGAAGTGTGCAGGAGGACATGGGATAGAGGATTATGACGTTTCGGCGGATAAGGTTGCTTGTGTCAACTGTAGGGGTACACATGTTGGTGGGGATAGGAAGTGTCCGGTGCGAGAGAGACAGGTTGAGGTGGCTAGAGTCAGAGTAGTGCGGAAGGTGTCGTATGCTGAGGCTGGTGAAGAAAGTAGAGGAGGATGGGTCAAGGGTCAGGGATTCTGAGAGGATCCCTGTAACGGCGTTCTTCGTTTGTTGAAAGAAAGTCGGACCGAAATGCAGCGTGGTGGTTACTCATGTCTTTAATGAAGAAAAGTGACGATACATGAAATAACTATAATAAATACAAAACAACAAACGGAACGTGAAACCTAATTACAGCCTATCTGGTGAAACTACACAGAGACAGGAACAATCACCCACGAAAGACAAAGCGAAACTCAGGCTACCTAAATACGGTTCCCAATCAGAGGCAACGAGAATCACCTGACTGCTGATTGAGAACCGCCTCAGGCAGCCAAGCCTATACAACACCCCTAATCAGCCGCGATCCCAAATACTACAAACCCCAATACGAATTACAACAACATAAACCCCTGTCACACCCTGGCCTGACCAAATATATAATGAAAACACAAAACACTAAGACCAAGGCGTGACAATCCCTGTGAATAGTAGATGTAGCACAGAGGAATAGGCCAATACATCCTTCAGTAAGGTTGGATTCTTAGCATTCATAGCAATGGTTATCAACTGTACAGCAGAAATGGAATGTAAATCACAGAAAATAGATTTGGTGGCAGCTGCCGAGAAGTACTTGGGTGTACGATAGTTGACTTCAGAAGAGTTACAGGGTGAATGGAGTGGTAGTGTCCCGTCCTCTCAGCCCGTTGGCCTGGGGTAGGATCAGGTCGGGCTAAAGTAGTGGAATTAGGTGCTGGGTTTTAATGAGTATAGGTTTAATTGGTAGGGTAATTCAAATGTTTATTTTTTTCAGTTCCCCTTTTCCATTTTGTATCACAAAGTGTAATGGATCTATACCATAGTTCAGTTGGGGGCGGTAATGCAACATATTGGATGCAAACCACCACTAAACCTAACTGAAGAAGAAGAAGAAGAAGCATGCATGTCAGAAGTGCATGTCAGAGCAGAAACTATACCATGACGTCCCCACTATCTGTCGATCTCCGAGATTGAATTGTGGTGAGGCATATATCTGGAGAAGTGTATAAAACCATTTCTAGAGTGTTGAAAGCAACAGCACAGTGGTCTCCATCATTGGGAAGTGGAAAAATATGGAACTACCCAGAGCTGACCGTCCAACCAGACTGAGCAACCGGAAAAGAAAGACCTTGGTCCGGGTCCAGCCAAAGCCCAGCCTTGAATCCCATTGGAAATCTGTGGAAAGACTTGAAGATTGCTGTTCACTGCCACGCCACATGTAATTTAACAGAGCGAAAAAATCTGCAAGGAAAAATGGGAGAAAATCCCCAAATCCAGAAATCCAAAGCCGATACAGACATACCCAAGATGACTCAAAGCTTTAATTTCAATCACTTAGCAAAAATGTTATAATTTGTCATTAGGTGGTATTGTGTGTCGATGGGTGAGAGAGAAAAGAATATTTGATCCTTTTTGAATTCAGGCTGTAAACACAACAAAATGTGGAATTAGTCAAGGGGTATGAATACTTTCTGAAGGCACTGAAACGACATATTTACAATGTTTTTCACATTGTGATGTTTCTATTAGTTCAAAACACAAACAGTTTGTTCTTAACATTTGAAAAGGGCTTTCTTAAATTCATTGTGTGATTTTAATGCACTGATTTCTATAGGTAAAGTAATCCAGTCATTTCGGCCTTTGTATCTGAAAGATCTTACTGATACAGTTGAAGTCAGAAGTTAACATACACCTTAGCTAAATACATTTAAACTCAGTTTTTCACAATTCCTAACATTTAATCCCAGGAATAATTCCCTGTTTTAGGTCAGTTAGGATCACCACTTTATTTCAAGAATGTGAAATGTCAGAATAATAGTAGAGAGAATGATTAATTTCAGATTTAATTTCTTCCATCACATTCCCAGTGGGTCAGAAGTTTACATGCACTCAATTAGTATTTGTTAGCATTGCCTTAAACAATTTAAACTTAATCAAAGGTTTCGGGTAGCCTTCCACAAGCTTCCTACAATAAGTTGGGTGAATTTTGGCCCATTCCTCCTGACAGAGCTGGTGTAACTCAGTCAGGTTTGTAGGCCTCCTTGCCCGAAAAAGCTTTTTCAGTTCTGCCCCATACATTTTCTATAGGATTGAGGTCAGGGCTTCTTGATGGCCACTCCAATAACTTGACTTTGTTGTCCTTAATCCATTTTGCCAAAACTTTGGAAGTATGCTTGGGGTCATAGTCCATTTGGAAGACCCATTTGCGACCAAGCATTAACTTCCTAACTGAAGTCTTGAGATGTTGCTTCAATATATCCACAATTTTCCTCCCTCATGATGTCATCTATTTTGTGAAGTGCACCAGTCCCTCCTGCAACAAAGCTCCCCACAACATGATGCTGCCACCCCCGTGCTTGGTGTTTATACTTGCGTACTATTGTTTGTACAGATGAACATGGTACCTTCAGTCATTTGGAAATTGCTCCCAAGGATGAATCAGACTTGTGGAGGTCTACAAATTTTGGCTGATTTCTTTTGATTTTCCTAGGATGTCAAGCAAAGAGGCACTGAGTTTGAAGGTAGGCCTTTAAATACATCCACAGGTACACCTCCAATTGACTCAAATTATGTCAATTAGCATATCAGAAGCTTCTAAAGGCACAGTCAACTTAGGGTATGTAAACGTCTGACCCACTGGAATTGTGAGACAGTGAATTATAAGTGAAATAATCTGGTCTGTAAACAATTGTTGGAAAAATTAACTTGCCAAAACTATAGTTTGTGAACAAGACATTTGTGGAGTGGTTGAAAATTACTCCATCATAAATGTATGTAAACTTCCGACTTCAACTGTATGTGATATGTGGTTGTCTTACCTAGCTACCTTAAAAGGACAATTCCACAAATTTTCAACCTCATGTTCATTATCTCCAGCAGAATAACTGTTTATACATATGTGACAACGGCACATTTTTAAATCACAGTTTTTCTTACTTTTAGATCATGGAAACGAGCCTTTTTCACATATGTAGACAACGGTATGGTGCCCTATACTGAATGTGAGGTTGAAAAGTGGCGGAATTGCCCTTTAAGATGAATTCACTAAGTAAGTCACTGTCACGCCCTGACCTGAGAGATACTTTTTATGTTTTTATTTTGGTTTGGTCAGGGCGTGAGTTGGGGTGGGCATTCTATGTTTTGTGTTTCTATGATTTACTATTTCTATTGTTATGGCTGGGTATGGTTCTCAATCAGGGACAGCTGTCTATCGTTGTCTCTGATTGGGAACCATACTTAGGTACCATTCTTCCCACCTGTGTTTGTGGGAAGTTAACTTTGTTTGATGGCACATAGCCTTAAGCTTCACGGTTTGTTTTGTATTGTTTATTGTTTTGTCTGCGTCATTTCTTAAATAAAGTCAAATGTACGCTCACCACCCTGCACCTTGGTCCTCATCCTTCAACAGCCGTAACAGAACTTCCCACCAACAACAGACCAAGCAGCGTGGTAAGGAGGAGCAGCGTGTCCAGGATTCATGGACTTGGGAGGAGATCCTGGACGGTAAGGGATCCTGGAGGCAGGCTGGGGAGTATCGCCGTCCACGCGAGGAACTGGAGGCAGCAAGAGCAGAGCGGCAGCGTTACGAAGGGACTCGGCTAGCAAGGAAGTCCGAGAGGCAGCTCCCCAAAATGTTTTGGAGGCGAGGGCACACGGGGAGTGTGGCTGAGGCAGGTTGGAGACCTGAGCCAACTCCACGTGCTTACTGTGGCGAGCATCATACTGGTCAGGCACCGTGTTATGTGTTGGAGCGCACGGTGTCTCCAATGCGGATGCACAGCGCGGTGCGCTACCTTCCAGCTTCCCGAATCGGCCGGGCTAGAGTGGGCATCCAGTCAGGTCGGAGGATGCCGGCTCAGAGCATCTGGCCGCCAGTACGTCTCTATGGCCCGGGATATCCTGCGCCAGCTCTGCGCACTGTGTCTCCGGTGTGTCTGCACAGCCCAGTGCCCCATGTACCTGCGCCACGCATCTGCAGGGCGAAAATAACCATCCAGCCAGGAAGGATTGTGCAGGCTCTACGCGCAAGACCTCCAGTGCGCCTCCACGGCCCAGTGTATCCTGTGCCTGTCCCCAGAAGGACAGTGCCCCCTGTATGTCCCTCCCCTATAGGTTTAGGTTTTGCGGCCGGAGTCCGCACCTTTGGGGGGGGTGATGACACGCCCTGACCTTAGAGATCCTTTTTATGTCTCTATTTTGGTTTGGTCAGGGTGTGAATTGGGGTGGGCATTCTATGTTTTGTTTTCTATGATGTTCTATTTCTATGTTTTGGCCGGGTATGGTTCTCAATCAGGGACAGCTGTCTATCGTTGTCTCTGATTGGGAACCATACTTAGGTACCCTTTTTCCCACCGGTGTTTGTGGGAAGTTAACTTTGTTTGATGGCACACAGCCTTAAGCTTCACGGTTTGTTTTGTATTGTTTAGTCGGCGTCACTTCTTAAATAAAGTAAAATGTACGCTCACCACACTGCACCGTGGTCCTCATCCTTCAACAGCCGTGACAGTCACTCTGGATAAGATCATCTGCTTAATGACTCAAATGTAAATGCAAATGTATCCTTTAAATTATTCTGAAAGTCCGGAAATGTAATTCATCCTTGAAATTATTCATAAATCATTCAGAATGTTCAGAAATTATTTCAATGCTTTCCAATCATGTATTAGCAAACAAAAACATATACCTAATGTGTTCCTGGGAGTGGAACACTGAGGACAGCTCCAGAACACTAACACTTCATATGCTGCCGTATATTTAGGGAAAAACAGGAAGTAAAAACAATCAAACAAAACCTGACGCATGGTAATAAGCTAAGAGGATGGTTTCCATGACAACTGTTGCTACTCCAGAGCCATCACAGCTGGGTGTCGAGCAGGGGAGAGAAGGATGTGACCGACAAAGAAGAAAGGGAGCGAGGGGAGAAATATTGAGGGAGAAAAAAAGTAGAGGCAGCAAGGGGGAGAAAAAGAGAGGGAAGAGAAGCTGACAAAGAGACAGAAAGATGTGTGTATAGAGTGAGGAGAGAGAGGGGAAAGGAAGATATTAACAAAAAAAGAAAGAGGAGAGCAAATTAGAGATTCTGACAGGGAAGAAAAACCGACAGGAAAGAGGAGATTCAGACAAAATAAAAAGATAATGACAAAGTGTAACCTGAGAAAAGGAGAGCTAATTGAAAAGAGATGGGAAAAGCGAGATTGTCTGCGTAAAAAAAGTGACTCTCCAATCTCCATCCATTTAGTTCTCCCCTCTCCCTCCATGTCTGCCTCCTCTCTTCTCCCACCATCTCTTAGCCTCCTTCTCTACTCCCTCAATCCCTGCTATTCTCCCCCACTCTTCCTCTACTCCTGCCATGCAGAGAGACAGACTGAGTGCCAAAGCAGTCACATCTAATGGGACTCAGGCTGTGCTTCAGCCATCAGCAAGGGAAGGAAGCTAACAGTCTAATCACTCGTTAATAGTGCACATCTTTTAGCTGGAACACTCACAGACATACAGCATGAAAAATAAAAAGTGACAACATTAGTAAACTCACTCACTCTCATACGTATAGTACATGCAAAGTTGATACTGAAAAATAAGTAGAGGGTGACAATAAAATGTCCACAGTATCTGAGCTACAGAACTCAACATCCACTTATATATTTACTGCATGGAATACAACATTATCCACACAGAGTCTAAGTTCTGTTAAGTTGATATAAACATTTGTAAATTGCTGCTAGTGTGTGAGAATGCATTGGGTCATTTGTAAATTCAAAGCGTTGTTAGACTGTCCGTTCGTATATTAAGAGTGTTTCACTCTCGGTGCGTTCAGAGCGCACACTGGACGCTCTGGCCGATGAGTAGGGTTGATTCAAACGTTCTGACTTCTGGTTAACATTAGCTAAGTGGCTAGCTACTTCCAGACACATAATGAGAGAACAACCCATTCGGACCATTTTACTCGCCCTAGCAGAGCTGGTTAGGCTGTTTTTATGTTTTCCAGAGCGTTAGTGACTAACTGTGCTGCTGGCAACAATGTAATTACACTTTTTTGCCGACTTTTACTGACACCGGCCATATTCAATGGGTGTTGAGCGTTCGTAAATTCATCAGTTATTCTGCGAACTGGCACACTCAGACGAGAGTCTTTTGTTATGACATGTAGCTAGCTAACTAGGTAAACAACAAACCATAAGCCCAACTCATGACATTACTAGAGAGGACCGAGCACGCCTCAATTCTCATCAACGGGGCTGTAGTGGAGCAGGTTGAGAGCTTCAAGTTCCTTGGTGTCCACATCACCAACATACTATCATGGTCCATCACACCAAGACAGTCATGAAGAGGGAACGACAAAACCTATCCCCCCTCAGGAGACTGAAAAGATTTGGCATGGGTCCTCAGATCCTCAAAAGGTTCTACGGATGCAACATCGAGAGCATGGTTGCATCACTGCCTGGTATGGCAACTGCTTGGCCTCCGATCACAAGGCACTACAGAGGAAGGCCCTAAAAATTGTCAAAGACCCCTGCCACCCCGGTCATACTGTTCTCTCTGCTACCGCATGGCAAGCGGTACCGGAGCGCCAAGTCTATGGCTACCCATACCCAAGTCTATGGTTACCCATACCCAAGTCTATGGCTACCATGGCTACCATGGCTACCCGGACCATTTGCATTGTGTCCCGCCATCCCCTCTTTTACGCTGCTGCTGCTACTCTCTGTTTATCATCTATGCATAGTCACTTTAACTATATATTCACGCACATATTACCTCAATTAGCCCGACTAACTGGTGCCGGTCTGTTGTCAATTTGTTTACTGTAAAATAGCATTGTATCTGGTCAAACACAATTTTTTCCAAAGTTTACTAATGGTTGGTAACAGGCTGATTTGTCAGCTATTTGAGCCAGTTATCATTATCAAGCATTGTACATATTATCCAAATACTGACTGCCTATAGCAGTACTCCAAAAGAAGAGGCTTTAGATGAGGCAGGTGAACTTGTAACCACAACACTTCAACAACTGTCACGCCCTGGTCTAAGTATTTTGTGTTTTTCTTCATGTATTGGGTCAGGCCAGGGTGTGGCATGGGGTTTTTGTATTGTGGTGTGTTTTGTCTTGGGGTTTTGGTGTGTATGTATTGGGATTGTAGCTAGTGGGGTTATCTAGCAAAGTCTATGGCTGTCTGGAGTGGTTCTCAATCAGAGGCAGGTGTTTATCGTTGTCTCTGATTGGGAACCATATTTAGGCAGCCATATTCTTTGAGTTTGTCGTGGGTGATTGTCCTTAGTGTCGTTGTTCCTATCTCTTTGTTTATTTACACAAGTATAGGCTGTTTCGGTTTCGTTACGTTCTTTGTTTTGTAGTGTTTTGTGTTTATTCGTGTTTCACGTTGTTCATTAAACATGGATCGCAATCTACACGCTGCATTTTGGTCCGACTATCCTTCACACCTAGAAAACCGTAACAACAACATTTGACATGACATCCTATGAGCTTTACATGAATAATGGCTCTGAACATATACAGCAACACCTCACCCATAGGCATTCCTGTCTTTTCTTCAGATGTTATATCCCTGTATTGCTACTCCTGTATCATCAAAGGAAATATCTAAGTGAGTTTCAGAGATGGCCAGTATATAAATGTTAGCAAGTTATTGATTTCATGAAGCTTATAGCTAAGGCTGCATATATTAATATGGGCTATTATTAGCACTTTCCTTGGTAGTTAATCAGCAATAGACATAATATGGACACAAAATAAATGTGTGTGTGATGTTGGGCTCAAGGTCCCAGACCTATCTGGTCAGATCATCCATTCTGTTGTTAGTTGAGTCCATCAGTATTTGGACCAAGTTCTTGAAGCTATTTTCCTGTTGTAAAAACTGATTGTAGAACCATGTGTGTTTGTTTCAAAGATCCTCCACCTGTGATAGAGAAACACTGTCCTCTCCATGACTCCTAACTTAGGCTGACGCTGGTACTCCATACAGTTCCAGAGATCGGGCAGGTGGCAGGGCAGATTTAAACAGCAAGGAGTTAGACAGCCACAAGCTCGGGACAATCCGCAGTCCCAGCTACAAGGGCTAACCACGTCACAGGATCCAAATTGAAAATGGTAGTTAATAACCAAACTTTTTCAATAGAACACTTTTTCAGACAATTATCAAAACAACAAACTGAGCTTTACATCGTTCAACACAGGACGTGTAAGTGTTCAATTAAGTTGAGATCTAGTGAATGAGACGGCCATTGCATAAGGTTTACATCGTTTTCATGCTCATTGATAGCTTTAACGTCATTGAATGGCTGAGTTAAACACACACACTAACACAATCTACCTACCTCATCCCCATATTGTTTTTATTTACTTTTCTGCTCTTTTGCATACCAGTATTTCTACTTGCACATCATCATCTGCTCATTTATCACTCCAGTGTTAATTTGCTAAACTGTAATTACTTCGCTACTATGGCCGGTTTATTGCCTTACCTCCTCACGCCATTTGCACACACTGTATATAGACTTCCTTTTTTTCTATTGTGTTATTGACTGTACGCTTGTTTATTACATGTGTAACTCTGTTGTTGTTTGTGTCGCACTGCTTTGCTTCATCTTGGCCAGGTCGCAGTTGTAAATGAGAACTTGTTCTGAAATAGCCTACCTGGTTAAATAAAGGTGAAAAAATAAAATAAAAATACCCACGCACTAGAGTATGTGAATGGAGTTGAGGTTGGAATTCCCGCTTATTGCTTATGGTGCTCTAGATCCTTTCCTACAGCTCCGCTAAAAACTGCTCTGCACTTTGACGCTCCGAATTCGCTCAATTCATTAAAATCACAATTGAACCAATACCCATCTATTTTTGTGACTACCTGGACCTACCACTTGGTTTTGAAGTATTGAAACTAAACCATATGACTTGAATGAAAAGTATTTGAATAAACATGAAAAGGTGAATGTACGACGCAAACATCATTTCAAATAAGGCTACATGCGTCATACCCTGATCCGTTTCCCTGATTGTCTCCACCCCCCTCCAGGTGTCGCCCATCTTCCCCATTATCCCCTGTGTATTTATACCTGTGTTGTCTGTTTGTCTGTTGCCAGTTCGTCTCGTTTGTCTAGCCAACCAGCATGTGTCAGCTCCTGCTTTTCCCGTCTCTCTTTTCCCGTCCTCCTGGTTTTTGACCCTTGCCTGTCCTGACCCTGTACCCACCCGCCTGACCACTCTGCCTGCCCCTGACCCTACCTGCCGTCCTGTACCTTTGCCCCACCTCTGGATTACCGACCTCTGCCTAACCTGATCCTGTCTGCCGTCCTGTACCTTTCCCCCTGTTGCTGTAATACACATTGTTACTGCGACACGGTCTGCATCTGGGTCTTACCTTGATACCTGATACCCATTAAATGTATAAACACTAAATAGATCAGGAGCCAGACAGGGAGCCTAATTAATGAATTATTTTGGCTATTTATTTCAATTATTTCAAGGCTATAGCCTACAAAGAAATACATTGTGAAGCATGTGCAACACTAGGCTGGTAGGGACATAAACCGCTCAGCATTAAACAACATTTTGTTGTATTAAATCTTTTTGGTATATAAATTGCGCATATAGGCTGCATATACTTATAATTAAATACAAATTAAACAAAAAATGCCTTATTAGGCTCCGTCTACAGTGCCTTTGAATTCATTTTTAGAAACATGAGTTTGGCCAGAGTCTGTGGCTTCAGGCTCATGCGATGGTGCCTGGAGAGCAGGACAGCAGTGGAGAATATCCTCTTTGTGCTTGCAGAGCCACTGGGGATGCTAAACACCCTTCGGGCCACTCTTGCCAGGCTACCTATATATTTTTTTATTTAGGTAGGCCAGTGGTTAGAGCGTTGGACTAGTAACCAGAAGGTTGCGAGTTCAAACCCCTGAGCTGACAAGGTACAAATCTGTCGTTCTGCCCCTGAACAGGCAGTTAACCCACTGTTCCCAGGCCGTCATTGAAAATAAGAATGTGTTCTTAACTGACTTGCCTGGTTAAATAAAGGTAAAATTTAAATTAAAAAATTAATTATGGCCTAATGTATAGATAATAGAACAAAAATGAACAAAACTTTTAAGAGATCCGATTTTTTGTTTATAAATACTTTGCTACAATGGCACACTTAGTTAGCTACCCACCTCGTTACTTTCTGTTAGCATGTGCACATAGTACACCATCATGCTTTTGGGACAAGTGTCCTTTCAGATTCCACAATGATTCTTTAGTTGTGGAACTCTATTGGAGGGATGTGACACCATTCTTCCACGATAAATAATATAATTTGGTGTTTTGTTGATGGTGGTTGAAATCACTATCTCAGGCGCCGCTCCAGAATCTCCAATAAGTGTTCAATTGGGTTGAGATCTGGTGACTGAGACGGCCATGACATATGGTTTACATTGTTTCCATGCTCATCAAACCATTCAGTGGCCACTCGTACACATATATATATATATATATATATATATATATATATATATATAGAAATATATATATGTATTATTCATCCCTCAATTACTGAAGAGTTTCCTTTATTCTGGAAGTTAATGTAAGCATCCATTTTAGCTTAAAAAAAAAAAAAAATTATATATATATATATATATATATATATATATATATATATATATATATATATATATATATACACACACACACTGCTCAAAAAAATAAAGGGAACACTAAGATAACACATCCTAGATCTGAATGAATGAATATTCTTATTAAATACTTTTTTCTTTACATAGTTGAATGTGCTGACAACAAACTGTGGACGTTGGGCCCTCATACCACCCTCATGGAGTCTGTTTCTGACCATTTGAGCAGACACATGCACATTTGTGGCCTGCTGGGGGTCATTTTGCAGGGCTCTGGCAGTGCTCCTCTTGCTCATCCTTGCACAAAGGCGGAGGTAGCGGTCCTGCTGCTGGGTTGTTGCCTACGGCCTCCTCCACGTCTCCTGATGTACTGGCCTGTCTCCTGGTAGCGCCTCCATGCTCTGGACACTACGCTGACAGACACAGCAAACGTTCTTGCCACAGCTCGCATTGATGTGCCATCCTGGATGAGCTGCACTACCTGAGCCACTTGTGTGGGTTGTAGACTCCGTCTCATGCTACCACTAGAGTGAAAGCACCGCCAGCATTCAAAAGTGACCAAAACATCAGCCAGGAAGCATAGGAACTGAGAAGTGGTCTGTGGTCACCACCTGCAGAACCACTCCTTTATTGGGGGTGTCTTGCTAATTACCACCTGTTGTCTATTCCATTTGCACAACAGCATGTGACATTTATTGTCAAATCAGTGCTGCTTCCTAAGTGGACAGTTTGATTTCACAGAAGTGTGATTGACTTGGAGTTACATTGTGTTGTTTAAGTGTTCCCTTTAATTTTTTGAGCAGTGTATATATATATATTTCACCTTTATTTAACCAGGTAGGCTAGTTGAGAACAAGTTCTCATTTACAACTGCGACCTGGCCAAGATAAAGCAAAGCAGTGTGACACAGACAACAACACAGAGTTACCACATGGAGTAAACAATAAACAAGCCAATAACACAATAAACAAGTCAATGACACAGTAGAAAACAGAAAGTCTATATACAGTGTGTGCAAAAGGCATGAGGACGTAGGCAATAAATAGGCCATAGGAGCGAATAATTACAATTTAGCAGATTGACACTGGAGTGATAAATGAGCAGATGATGATGTGCACGTAGAGATACTGGTGTGCAAAAGAGCAGAAAAGTAAATAAAATAAAAACAGTATGGGGATGAGGTAGGTAGATTGGGTGGGCTATTTACAGATGGACTATGTACAGCTGCAGCGATCGTTAGCTGCTCAGATAGTTGATGTTTAAAGTTGGTGAGGGAAATATAAAAGTCTCCAACTTCAGCGATGTTTGCAATTCATTCCGGTCACTGGCAGCAGAGAACTGGAAGGAAAGGCGGCCAAATTAGGTGTTGGCTTTGGGGACGATCCGTGAGATATACCTGCTGGAACGTATACTACGGGTGGGTTTTGTTATCGTGACCAGTGAACTGAGATAAGGCGGAGCTTTACCTAGCACGGACTTGTAGATGACCTGGAGCCAGTGGGTCTGGCGACGAATATGTAGCGAGGGCCAGCCGACTAGAGCATACAGGTCGCAGTGGTGGGTGGTATAGGGTAACAAAACGGATGTCACTGTGATAGACTGCATCCAGTTTTCTGAGTAGAGTATTGGAAGCTATTTTGTAGATGACATCGCCGAAGTCGAGGATCGGTAGGATAGTCAGTTTTACTAGGGTATGTTTGGCGGCGTGAGTGGAGGCGGCTTTGTTGCGAAATAGAAAGCAGAGTCTAGATTTTAGAGTTTACAGTCTAACCAGACACCTAGGTATTTATAGTTGTTCACATATTCTAGGTCGGAACTGTCAAGGGTGGTGATGCTACTCGGGTGAGTGAAAAGCATGCATTTGGTTTTACTAGCGTTTAAGAGCAGTTGGAGGCCACTGAAGGAGTGTTGTATGGCATTGAAGCTCGTTTGGAGGTTAGTTAGCACAGTGTCCAAGGAAGGGCCAGAAGTATACAGAATGGTGACGTCTGCGTAGAGGTGGATCAGGGAATCGCCCACAGCAAGAGTGACATCATTGATATATACAGAGAAAAGAGTTTCTGGATAGTTCAAATGCTACTCAATAGCTAAGACAATGTATGCCAACAGAGCATAATAAGACGCTGGCTGGTTATACACTGAGTGCTTTCCAGGTGAAAGCTATGATCCCTTATTGATGTCTATTGTTAGATCCACTTCAAATAAGTGTAGATGAAGGGGAGGAGACAGGATAAATAAGGATGTTCAAGCCTTGAGACATGGATTGTGTGTGTGCCATTCAGAGGGTGAATAGACAAAATATTTAAGTGCCTTTGAACGGAGTATGGTAGTAGGTGCAGCAGTTTGTGTCAGGAACTGCAACGCTGCTGGGTTCTTCACGCTTAACAGTTTCCCGTGTGTATCAAGAATGGGTGGTGGACCAAAGGACATCCAGCCAACTTGACACAACTGTGGGAAGCAATAGAGTCAACATGGGCCAGCAACCCTGTGGAACGCTTTGGACACCTTGTAGAGTCCACGCCCTGATGAATGGAGGCTGTTCTGAGGGCAAAAGTAGGTGGTGCAACTCAATATTAGGAAGGGTTCAAATCAAATCAAATTTGTCACATGTGCTGAATACCTTACAGTGAAATGTTTACTTACAAGCCCTTAACCAACAGTGCAGTTTTAAGAAGTTAACAGAATTAAACAGCAACAGTAAATAACAATAGCAGGGCTAAATACAGGGGGTACCGGTACAGAGCCAATGTGCGGGGGCACCAATGTCGAGGTAATATGTACATGTAGGTAAAGTTATTAAAGTGACTATGCATAGATAATAACAGAGAGTAGCATCAGCGCTCCGGAGGGACAATGCAAATAGCCCGGGTAGCCATTTGATTAGCTGTTCAGGAGTCTTATGGCTTGGGGGTAGAAGCTTTTTAGGAGCCTCTTGGACCTAGACTTGGTGCTCCGGTACAGCTTGCTTAGCAATAGCAGAGATAACAGTCTATGACTAGGGTGGCTGGAGTCGTCAACCATTTTTAGGGCCTTCCTCTGACACCGCCGGGCATAGAGGTCCTGGATGGCAGGAAGCTTGGCCCCGGTGATGTACTGCGCCGTGTGCACTACAGTCTGTAGTGCCTTGCGGTCGGAGGCCAAGCAGTTGCCATACGAGGCAGTAATGCAACAGTTAATGTTTTGTCCACTCAGTGCAACATTCATGCCAATGCCGTTGTAAGCTATATCGACTAATGAAATTGGGCCTCAAAGTCAATATCATAATTCACATCTCCACATTAGCAAGGGAATCCAACATGTCCAATTCTCTGGATCGCAACAGAATGAGAAGATTCATTCATTAATAATGTCAAATTAATTTCAGAAGCAAAAATTACGCTGAATGACATTTGACTATGTCATGATTCGAAGTACATATTGTTATTGAACAGTGACTTCTGTCATCATGACACAGAAGGAAAACCAGAGCATCGCGATTGCAATGCCAGGACAGTGGGTTCAATTCCTGAGACCGCCCATACGCAAAAATGCATGTATGCATGACTAAGTTGCTTTGGATAAAATTGTCTGCATACTGGCATATATTATTATTAACCAAGGAATATCAATATCTCATTTCCATATCTATTTCTATCATTTGCATTTCTTGAACTTCAAATATAGGCGTGGGCTGAAGTTGGCCCTGATCTAAGGTCAGTTTGGTGTTTTTGCTCATAAAGGAAGTCTGAGAGATTCAAATAGATATTGACGTTCAAGTGTTGTGTTCGAGTCCACCTAAAGCAATACCGATTCAAGGCAAAGACCAGAGCAAATCGAGTCAGAGTCAAGACCAAGACCGGAGTAGGGTGTGAGACCGAGTCAAGACCGAGACGAGAAAAATGCATGTCCAATTCAAGACGATGACTGTAATTTTGTCAAATTGCCGCCAAATAAGAGTTCCAAATGTTCAGTATTTCTGTGTTCATTTTTCAGAAGTATATAGATTCTTTAGACATTCAAAATGGTGAAAAAAAAAACATGCTGAGGGCAAAGAGAGCCACTCTATAAATTATCACTAAAGCAAGTTTGCTGCAATTGTACACATTTTGCCAATGGCCAGAGTAAAGACTGAGCAATTTAAAACAAATACTTCATGCAATTCTACTCATTTTGCCATGGAAAGGGAGAGAAATGTTTGCAGTTTTTAATATGATATATGAGCGAGTGACTAACAAAATCAATGGGGCCCCCGAACGGTAATTCAACCATGATTACTACAAGCTGGCCGCTAGACTAACTTACCAATCCAAAAACATTTTCGCGGACATGGGCTAATTGAGTGACTGTCAGTGACTGACATAACAAGAGAAAAACTGCTGATGCACAAACAAATTTCGAAATTACACCTTGTGAATTCTACTTTTCTAAATCTCAACAGTGAATTGAGACGCCAACTGAGTTCCTAAAATACATATACTGTATACACAAACATACACAGGGTTCTGAAATTACTGACACCCTTGATAAAGATAAGCAATAATGACTGTATAAAATACATAATTTAAATACTGAGCTATATTGCATGCTCAAACAAGTGGATGCTTACCATGATCAACACTTTACATGTTGGGTTTATATTTTTGTTTGGTATAGTATCAAATAATATAATTTCCTCCTTTTTTTATTAACATAGCTAAGTATTTCAATTATTTATTTTGTACTGTTATTAATGCTCATCTTTATCAAGCATGTCAAGAATTTCAGACCCCACTGTGTGTGTGTGTGTGTGTGTGTGTGTGTGTGTGTGTGTGTGTGCGTGTGTGTATTTATGGAATCATGTAGTAACCAAAAAAAAGTGTTAAACAAATCAAAATATATTTGAGATTTGAGATTCTTCAAAGTAGCCACTCTTTTCCTTGATGACAACTTTGCACACTCTTGGCATTCACTAACCAGCTTCACCTGGAATGCTTTTCCAACAGTCTTGAAGGAGTTCCCACATATGCTGAGCACTTGTTGGCTGCTTTTCCTTCACTCTGCGGTCCAACTAATCCCAAACCATCTCAATTGGGTTGTGGTCAGGTGATTGTGGAGGCCAGATCATCTGATGCAGCACTCCATCACTCTGCTTGGTCAAATAGCCCTTACCCAGCCTGGAGCTATGTTTTGAGTCATTGTCCTGTTGAAAAACAAATGATAATCCCTCTAAGTGCAAACCAGATGGGATGGCATATTGCTGCAGAATGCTGTGATAGTCGTGCTGGTTAAGTGTGCCTTGAATTCTAAATAAATCACAGACAGTGTCACCAGCAAAGCACCCCCACACCTCCTCCTCCATGCTTCACTGTGGGAACCACACATGCGGAGATCATCCGTTCACCTACTCGGCTCACAAAAACATGGAGGTTGGGACCAAAAATCAGAGACCACAAGGACAGATTTCCACCAGTCTAATGTCCATTGCTCGTGTTTCTTGGCCCAAGCAAGTCTCTTCTTATTATTGGTGTCCTTTAGTAGTGGTTTCTTTGCAGAAATTTGACCATGAAGGCTTAATTCACGCAGTCTCCTCTGAACAGTTGATGTTGAGATGTGTCTGTTGAACTCTGAAGCATTCATTTGGGCTGCAATCTGAGGTGCACTTAACTCTAATGAACTTGTTCTCTGCAGCAGAGATTACTCTGGGTCTTCCTTTCCCGTAGTGGTTCTCATGAGAGCCAGTTTTATCATAGCACTTGATGGTTTTTGCGACTGCACCTGAAGAAACTTTCAAAATTCTTGACATTTTCTGGATTAACTGACCTTCATGTCTTAATGGACTGTTGTTTCTCTTTGCTTATTTGAGCTGTTCTTACCATAATATGGACTTTATCTTTTACCAAATAGGGCTGTCTTCTGTATACGACCACTGACTTGTCACAACACAACTGATTGTCTCAAATGCATTAAGGAAAACAAGGCACTAAAATGCATTCCAGGTGACTACCTCACGAAGCTGGTTGAGAGAATGCCAAGAGTGTGCAAAGCTGTCATCAAGGCTACTTTGAAGAATCTCAAAAATAAAAAATTGGGGGGGGGGGGGGGGGGGGGGTTGATCCACAGACCTACATCAGCTGCCCTTCCCTGATGGAGGCTAATCTTTGTAGTTGCTGACATATGATAGTGTTGCTGAAAAAGAACACTACTACTTTGAATGCCTGTCTGCCTCCTGCTTAGCCAATGTTTGCAATGATGATGAAAAAAATGACATAAAATTGCTAATTAGACTGTGTCTCTGTCTTGCTTGTGTTCGATATGCTGCCTAGATGGCTGCATGTAACTTCCCACTTGAGTTTTGCATTGGGAAAAAAATCATCTATCTGCAAGTTTGTCTTTTGTGCACAATATACTATAAAATAGCTGCATGTAGCCAAACTCCCCTCCTGAACAAAGAACATGAAATCATGCTTGTGCTGAATAGGCATGGAATGCAATAGTTTAAGCATGTCCTTTGTGTACAACATGAAGTTTGTAGGCTACACATCAACAAAGGCTTTCATCGCTGATCAAGGAGGGGAAAGCGGCAGAGGAGCACTGTGGAGCAGCTACAGAAAGAAAAGATTCTCTATCTTTAGCCACTGCAAATCGGGTTTCCAGAAAATCCGGAACCGCAGCCAATCCATAGATAAAAATACTAAATATGATACAACTTTCCCCGGTCTCCCCTTACTAATAGTGAGCATGCAACTTTCAAACAATTTCCCCCACTCTTCCATACAAGGAAGGAAATTCTGATGAGCGCGACAAAGTTTGAGGATATTTTTAAAGGAAAGTAAAGGACAGTAGGTAACTACTGTTATGAGAAAAGTAAGAAGCCCATGTTTCAATAGGCGATAAGATACTAATGTTTCATGAAAGGAGTGTGGAAATTGTGGCCTGGCGAAGCAGTTAAATTTTTATATTTCTTATTTACCCTTTATTTTTATTATTTTTATTTCACCATTATTTAACCAGATAGGCCAGATGAGAACAAGTTCTCATTGAGAACTGCGACCTAGCCAAGACACAGCAAAGCAGTGCGACAAAAACAACAACACTGAGTTACACATGGGATAAACAAACGTACAGTCAATAACACAATAGAAACATCTGTATACAGTGTGTGCAAATTAAGTAAGGAGGTAAGGCAACAGAAGCTAGCCAGCTCAATAGCTACTAGCTAGTAGTCAGCTAACCACTGCTAGCGGTCATCAGCTAACCTTTAGCTCAGAAAGCTCTCGCCAGTTTGTACAACGCGACGCAAACCAGAATATACCGGATCTATTTTCTCTCCAGGTCCCCGGATTCCTACAGCAAGCTCTGAACCTTTTCACCTGGATCATCGCAGCTATCTAGCTGCAATCCGAGTGACTACTCCTGGCTAACGTCTGTCCCAAAGCAAGCACCAATTAGCCTGGAGCTAGCCCATGCTAGGCCCATTCTCCCGGCTAGATGAAGAGGCCCATCAGCCACTCCTGGGTTACAATACCCGGACCCCTTCTACTGCCGGTACGGGGCACGGAACCACGCCGATTCCTTCACGACTGGACTGCGACGTCCCCTGAATGCCCGTCTGCTAGCCCGCTAGCTGCAGCCCGCTAGCTGACTAGAGCATATTGGACTGTTAGCTGAATAGATCCATCTCTTGGGCCACTATACCTATTTTGCCAATTGGACTTGGACCCCTCTGCTACTCGGAACCCTACTAATCCATCACGACTGGTCTATCGACATCACCGCACACGGAGGCTAAAACAGACTTTCCTCCGTCATGATGTCCCTCTAAGGCCCTTCTGCTAGCCCCGGCCTGCTAGTTGTATGAATCGCCGTGTCTCCAGCCAGCCCAACCACTCACTGGACCCCTATGATCCCTCAGCTACGCAACCGTAAAAGCCTTGGTTTCATGCATGTTAACATTAGAAGCCTCCTCCCTAAATTTGTTTTATTCACTGCTTTAGCACACTCTGCCATCCCAGATGTTCTAGCCGTGTCTGAATCCTGGCTTAGGAAGACCACCATCCCTAACTATAACATTTTCCGACAAGATAGAACTGCCAAAGGGTGCGGAGTTGCAATCTACTGTAGAGAAAGCCTGCAGAGTTCTGTCTTACTATCAAGGTCTGTACCCAAACAATTCAAACTTCTACTTCTAAAAATCCACTTTTCCAGAAATAAGTCTCTCACCATTGCCGCTTGCTATAGACCACCCTCTGACCCCAGCTGTGCCCTGGACACCATATGTGAATTGATTGCCCCCATCTATCTTCAGAGCGCGTGCTGCTAGGTGACCTAAACTGGGACATGCTTAACACCCCAGACATCCTACAATCTAAGCTTGATGCCCTCAATCTCACACAAATGATCAATGAACGCACCAGGTACAATCTCAAAGCCGTAAACACGGGCGCCCTCATAGATATCATCCTAACCAACTTGCCCTCCAAATACACCTCTGCTGTTTTCAACCAAGATCTCAGCGATCACTGCCTCATTGCCTGCATCCATAATGGGTCTGCGATCAAACGACCACCCCTCATCACTGTCAAACGCTCCCTAAAAAACTTCAGCGAGCAGGCCTTTCTAATCGACCTGGCCCGGGTATCCTGGAAGGATATTGACCTCATCCCGTCAGTAGAGGATGCCTGGTTATTCTTCAAAAGTGCGTTCCTCACCATCTTAAATAAGCATGCCACATTAAAAAAATGTAGAACCAGGAACAGATATAGCCCTTGGTTCTCTCCAGACCTGACTGCCCTTGACCAGCACAAAAACATCCTGTGGCGTTCTGCATTAGCATTGAATAGCCCCCGTGATATGCAACTTTTCAGGGAAGTTAGGAAAGCTAAGGCAAACAGAAATTTGCATCCTGTAGCACAAACTCAAAAAAGTTATGGGACACTAAAGTCCATGGAGAATAAGAGCACCTCCTCCCAGCTGCCCACTGCACTGAGGCTAGGAATCACTGTCACCACCGATAAATCCACTATAATTGAGAATTTCAATAAGCATTTTTCTAGGACTGGCCATGCTTTCCACCTGGCTACGGTCAACAGCCCTGCACCCCCCACAGCAACTCGCCCAAGCCCCCACCATTTCTCCTTCACCCAAATCCAGATAGCTGATGTTCTGAAAGAGCTGCAAAATCTGGACCCCTACAAATCAGCCGGGCTAGACCCTCTCTTTCTAAAATGATCTGCAGAAATTATTGCAACCCCTATTACTAACCTTTCTTTCGCATCGTCTGAGATTCCCAAAGATTGGAAAGCTGCCGCGGTCATCCCCCACTTCAAAGGGGGAGACACTCTAGACCCAAACTGCTACAGACCTTTTTCTATCCTACCCTGCACTTCTAAGGTTAACAAACAGATTACCGACCATTGTACCTTCTCCGCTATGCAATCTGGTTTCAGAGCTGGTCACGGCTAGGACATCAGGGATGGCGGAGTGTGCTAAAGCAGTGAATAAAACAAACTTAGGGAGGAGGCTTCTGATGTTAACATGCATGAAACCAAGGCTTTTACGGTTACAGAAGTAAACAAATGAGAGCACCTGGGGAGTAGGAGTGGAGGTAGGCCCTGCAGGGCCTGAATTAACCTCTACATCACCAGAGCAACAGAGGAGGGGTAGGATAAGAGTACGGCTAAAGGCTCTAAGAACTGGTCGTCTAGCGCTTTGGGAACAGAGAATAAAAGAAGCAGATTTCTGGACGTGGTAGGATGGAGTCAGGGCATAGTGTACAGACAAGGGTGTGTTAGGGTGCGAGTACAGTGGGGTAAACCTAGGCATTGAGTGACGATGAGAGAGGTTGCATCTCTGGAGGCGCCAGTTAAGCTAGGTGCGGTCTCCGCATGTGTGGGCGGTGGGACAAGGGGGATATCTGAGGCATGTTGAGCAGGAATAGGGGCTCCACAGTAAAATAAAACAATGAGCTGCCCTAAAAAACAGTATACAAGGCATATTGATATTAGAAAGAGGCAACGAGGCAAGTCAGTTAACAACAAATTCTTATTTACAATGACGGCCTACCAAAATGCAAAAGGCCTCCTGCAGGGAGGGGGGCTAGGATTAAAAATAAATAAAACATAAATATAGGACAAAACACACATCATGACAAGAGAGACAACACAACACTACATAAAGAGAGACCTAAGACAACAACATAGCAAGGCAGCAACACATGACAACACAGCGTGGTAGCAACACAACATGGTAGCAACACAACATGTTAGCAGCACAAAACATGGTACAAACGTTATTGGACACAGACAACAGCACAAAGGGCAAGAAGGTAGAGACAACAATACATCACACAAAGCAGCCACAACTGTCAGTAAGAATGTCCATGATTGAGTCTTTGATGAGGTAAAACTGTCCAGTTTGAGTGTTTGTTGCAGCTCGTTCCAGTCGCTAGCTGCAGCAAACTGAAAAGCGGAGCGACCCAGGGATGTCTGTGCTTTGGGAACCTTTAACAGAATATGACTGGCAGAATGGGTGTTGTATGTGGAGGATGAGGGCTACAGTATATATCTCAGATAGGGGGGAGTGAGGCCTAAGAGGGTTTTATAAATAAGCATCAACCAGTGGGTCTTGCGATGGGTATACAGAGATGACTAGTTTACAGAGGAGTATAGAGTGCAGTGATGTGTCCTATAAGGAGCATTGGTGGCAAATCTGATGGCCGAATGGTGAAGAACATCAAGCCGCTCGAGAGCACCAATACCTGCCGATCTATAAATTATGTCTGTGTAATCTAGCATGGGTAGGATGGTCATCTGAATCAGGGTTAGTTTGGCATCTAGGGTGAAAGAGGAGTGATTACGATAGAGGAAACCAAGTCAAGATTTAACTTTAGCCTGCAGCTTTGATATGTGCTGAGAGAAGGACAGTGTGCCGTCTAGTCATACTCCCAAGTACTTGTATGAGCTCTAAACCCTCAGAGGTAATAATTACACCGGTGGGGAGGGGGGTAATTCTTCTTACCAAACCACATAACCTTGTTCTGAACACCTACAAAACAAAAGGTCAAGGGTAGAGAAAGCTTGTTGGACACTAAGAAAGCTTTGTTGTAGAGCATTTAACACAAAATGAAGGGGCCAGCTGAGTATAAGACCGTATCATCTGCATGTAAATAAATGGATGAGAGAGCTTCCTACTGCCTGATCTATGTTGTTGATGTAAATTGAGAAGCGCGTGGGGCCTAGGATTGAGCCTTGTGGTACTCCCTTGGTGGCAGGCAGTGGCTGAGACAGTAGGTTCTGACTTTATACACTGCACTCTTTGAGAGAGGTAGTTAGCAAACCAGGCCAAAGACCCCTCAGAGACACCAATACTCCTCAGCCGGCCCACAAGAATGGAATGGTCTACCGTATCAAAAGCTTTGGCCAAGTAAATAAAAATAGCAGGACAACATTGCTTAGAATCCAGGGCAAAGGCGACATCATTGAGAACCTTTAAGGTTGCAGGGACACATCCATAACTTAAGTGGAAACCAGATTGCATACCAGAGAGAATACTATAGACATCAAGAAAGCCAGTCAGTTGATTATTGACATGTTTTTCCAACACTTTTGAAAAACAGGGCAAAATAGAAACAGCCCTATAACAGTTAGGATCAGCTTAATCCCCCCCTTTAAATAAAGGACAAACCGTGGCTGCCTTCCAAGCAATGGGAACCTCCCCAGAAAGGAGAGACAGGTTAAAACGGTCAGAGATAGGCTTGGGGGTGATAGGGGCAGCAACCTTAAAGAAGAAAGGGCCTAAACCATCTGACCCAGATCATTTTGGGGGGTCAAGTTTCAGGAGCTCCTTTAGCACCTCGGACTCAGTTTCTGCCTGCAGAGAGAAACTTTGTAGTAGGGCAGGGGAAAAAGAGGGAGAAGCATCGGGGATTGTCACATTAGAAGGGGTGGGAGATGAGGAAATGTTGGATGGGCAAGGAGGCATGGCTGAGTCAAACAGGAATCCTGACTTAAGTGGTGATTAAAGAGCTCAGCCATGTGCTTCTTGTCAGTAACAACCACATCATCAACATTAAGGGACATGGGCAGCTGTGAGGAGGAGGGTTTATTCTCCAGGTCTTTAAGCGTTTTACAGAACTTCTTGGGGTTAAACCCACAACTAACTTTGGCCTTCAGGATATCCTGAGTGCGCTTATTTCTCATTTGCCTGAACGACAGCCAGTCAGCCTGAGTATGCGTGTTCTGAGCCTTTCGCCAAATGCAATTCTTGAGGTGGAGTAACACTGCAAGATCACAGTTGAACCAGGGGCTGAACCTGTTTTTAATTCTCATTTTCTTTATAGGGCGTGTTTGTTAACAAAACCACTGAAAATATAAAAAAAGAAGGTCCAAGCGTCTTCGACAGAGGAGAGGTTAAGGGAATTTTTATCAATAATGACTAATTATGTATACATTTCAATCAGGACTGACTAATCAGAATACTATTATGTTACTGTATATGTATGAATTTTCTTTTTAATCTTAGTACTGAATATAATGTGTACAAATATAATCAAGAATTAGAACAATGACTGTCTGTACCATGGTAGAAATGAATGAACTTATAGCTAGACTGGCTAGAAGGCTTATCTACACCAGCTGTCCTAGGCTCAGTCATATATCATCTTAATAGGGTGAGACGATGTGAGAACCATACAGCCATTGTACTAGACCGGAGATGACACGGGCTGGTACTGAAACTAATAACGTCATTTTAAGTTTATAACCTGTGGTAAAATGTGTAAGGAGCAGTACTCTCGTGAATAAAAGCTGCTGTTTGACTGGTGAAGCCCCAAAATTGCCCTCGCTAGAAGCATGTGTTTCAGACATAAGGAAGTGGATGGCTGCAAACTTTCTACTATTAAACTCGGACAAAACAGAGATGCTTGTTCTAGGTCCCAAGAAACAAAGAGATCTTCTGTTGAATCTGACAATTAATCTTAATGGTTGTACAGTCGTCTCAAATAAAACTGTGAAGGACCTCGGCGTTACTCTGGACCCTGATCTCTCTTTTGAAGAACATATCAAGACCATTTCGAGGACAGCTTTTTTCCATCTACGTAACATTGCAAAAATCTGAAACTTTCTGTCCAAAAATGATGCAGAAAAATTTATCCATGCTTTTGTCACTTCTAGGTTAGACTACTGCAATGCTCTACTTTCCGGCTACCCGGATAAAGCACTAAATAAACTTCAGTTAGTGCTAAATACGGCTGCTAGAATCCTGACTAGAACCAAAAAATTTGATCATATTACTCCAGTGCTAGCCTCTCTACACTGGCTTCCTGTCAAAGCAAGGGCTGATTTCAAGGTTTTACTGCTAACCTACAAAGCATTACATGGGCTTGCTCCTACCTATCTCTCTGATTTGGTCCTGCCGTACATACCTACACGTACGCTACGGTCACAAGACGCAGGCCTCCTAATTGTCCCTAGAATTTCTAAGCAAACAGCTGGAGGCAGGGCTTTCTCCTATAGAGCTCCATTTTTATGGAACGGTCTGCCTACCCATGTCAGAGACGCAAACTCGGTCTCAACCTTTAAGTCTTTACTGAAGACTCATCTCTTCAGTGGGTCATATGATTGAGTGTAGTCTGGCCCAGGAGTGGGAAGGTGAACGGAAAGGCTCTGGAGCAACGAACCGCCCTTGCTGTCTCTGCCTGGCCGGTTCCCCTCTTTCCACTGGGATTCTCTGCCTCTAACCCATTTACAGGGGCTGAGTCACTGGCTTGCTGGGGCTCTCTCATGCCGTCCCTGGAGGGGGTGCGTCACCTGAGTGGGTTGATTCACTGTTGTGGTCATCCTGTCTGGGTTGGCGCCCCCCCCCCCCTTGGGTTGTGCCGTGGCGGAGATCTTTGTGGGCTATACTCAGCCTTGTCTCAGGATGGTAAGTTGGTGGTTGAAGATATCCCTCTAGTGGTGTGGGGGCTGTGCTTTGGCAAAGTGGGTGGGGTTATATCCTTCCTGTTTGGCCCTGTCCGGGGGTGTCCTCGGATGGGGCCACAGTGTCTCCTGACCCCTCCTGTCTCAGCCTCCAGTATTTATGCTGCAGTAGTTTATGTGTCGGGGGGCTGGGGTCAGTTTGTTATATCTGGAGTACTTCTCCTGTCCTATTCGGTGTCCTGTGTGAATCTAAGTGTGCGTTCTCTAATTCTCTCCTTCTCTCTTTCTTTCTCTCTCTCGGAGGACCTGAGCCCTAGGACCATGCCCCAGGACTACCTGACATGATGACTCCTTGCTGTCCCCAGTCCACCTGGCCATGCTGCTGTTCCAGTTTCAACTGACCTGAGCCCTAGGACCATGCCCCAGGACTACCTGACATGATGACTCCTTGCTGTCCCCAGTACACCTGGCCATGCTGCTGCTCCAGTTTCAACTTCCACCTGACTGTGCTGCTGCTCCAGTTTCAACTGTTCTGCCTTATTATTATTATTCGACCATGCTGGTCATTTATGAACATTTGAACATCTTGGCCATGTTCTGTTATAATCTCTACCCGGCACAGCCAGAAGAGGACTGGCCACCCCACATAGCCTGGTTCCTCTCTAGGTTTCTTCCTAGGTATTGGCCTTTCTAGGGAGTTTTTCCTAGCCACCGTGCTTCTACACCTGCATTGCTTGCTGTTTGGGGTTTTAGGCTGGGTTTCTGTACAGCACTTTGAGATATCAGCTGATGTACGAAGGGCTATATAAATAAATTTGATTTGATTTGATTTGATTTAAGACTGGGCTCTGTCCATTTTATACAAATAAGGGTCATACAAATCCTTACGAATTGACAGAGTTTTGATTTTAATTGGGTATTAAAACAGAGGAATTTAATTCCTGTAACAGGGGATCACGCTGATTCTATACCATTTTACAGAGGCCAGTTCATGAAGGAAGGCTTGCCCATTAAAGATTTTTTATCAAGCGTCTATGACAAATCAGGACAGGTTGTTTCACTGAGCAGCAATTATGAAAGCAGGCTGTAAAAGAGTGATCACTAAGTTCATTATAGAAAACACCAGACTGATACCTATCAGGATTAGTTGTAAGTACAACATCAAGGAGAGTAGCCTTTTCTGGGTGTTTGGACTCATATCTTGTGGGATTGGTAATAATCTGAGAAAGATGTAGGGAGTCCCATTGCTTTAGGACTTGTTCAGGTGGTTTAAGCATGTCCCAGTTTAGGTCACCTAGCAGGACAAATTAAAACTTAGAGTGAGGGGCCAGGAGAGTGCTTAGGGCAGGGGGGGTACAGGCCGGTGGTGATGGAGGACGATAGCACCCAGCAACAGTCAACAAAGAGCTATTTGAAAGTTTAATGCTTAAAACCAGCAAATACATTTTTGGGGGGACAGACTTGGTGGACACAACCGAGCACTGAAGGTGATCCTTGGTAAAGATTGCCCCACCTTTGGAAGATCTGTCTTGACAAAAAAGGTTATAACCAGAAAGGTTAACATCAGTATTCAAAACTCTCTTTCTTAACCACGTCTCTGTAATGATCAACACATCTGGATTGGAGTTGTGAACCCACACTTTCAATTGATCCATTTTAGGTAATAAGATTCTAGTGTAACGTGCAGAAAATCCAGGCTTTTACGGGAGCAGAAATCAGTGAAGCAGATATCAGAGTACAAGTCAGAATTGGGGCTAGCAAATGTAGATGGGCCAGGATGTACATGCACATTTCCAGATAATAGTTTAATGCGCTGACGGAATGGAAGCTGATACTGTAATAACATAAACATTTATTCTACACCGAAACAAGACCGAGACACTCAATGTGTGGTCTCGAGACCTAACTCAACACTCACATTAACTCGTTTTCTACCGACAGTTGAGATATTGGAGTGGTATGATACTGTTGAGTTAGGTCCTACTCTGGCAGCACAGTGCTTGTATTAGACTAGAGCTCCCTCTAGTGGCGTAAAGGGACAACTCCTAGTTCGAATACTTCTGGTTAGACTTCTGACACCTAACAGCAGAGCGGGAGAGGAGATAAGAGATGTGTGTTTAATCTCTCTAACAGGAAGAAGTCTTTATCATTCCCCATAAGGGTGGAACTGAGACACACACACACACTAATACAGGAAGCATGCCACTCCACAGCATAAACATGACCATCAGTGAGCAATCAACACAGATCTGAGGGAAGAGAATGTTCACTACTGAGAAGTGAAGGAGTTGTAAAATAAAACAAGAGGTTAATGAGGTCCTTGACTCACCCCACCCAACTTGACAAAGATAGAGAGAAGGAGGCTGACAGAGAAAGATAGATAGAGAAGGAGGCTGACAGAGAAAGATAGATAGAGAGAAGGAGGCTGACAGAGAAAGCAAACAGAGATAGTTATACAGTCTAGAGAAAGAGACAAACAGAGCGCTGAGACATAGGGAGGGAGACACAGACAGAGAAAGAGAGATAGATAGACTGACAGACAGATAATTAGGTCAGTGTGTACCTGTAGAGGTCCAGTGTAGTCCCCCGGGACTGGCTGCCAATCGCCTGCGCTTCCTGACACTGACCCCGCCCTGTGGGGTTATGTTGCACGGCGTAGAGGACAGGATGGGGGCTAAGGGTGTGGCCAGGAATGGGATTTCCCGCCCCAGTGCAGGGGTAAGGAACATGGCCTCCCTATCTAGAGGTCTACGACAGGCACAGGAAGTAGAAGACACAAGACAGGAAGTTAAAACCTGTAGACCTCTGGATTGACCAAGTACAACTCGTCTTTTTCTGGATTGACCAATTAAAACGGGTCTATTTCTGTATTTAAAAGTATGTATTTTAGATATTTTTTCATCAATTTTGTTTTGGAGTGGAACGGTTCCAAAAGCATGCTAGTGGTGGTCTAGCTTGTCTGGACTGGCTGTACAATAAGCAGTTTGGACAAACCAGTAGGAATGTCAACACTATTAATCATAAAGGTATTTCAGTATATTGGTATGAATGAACAGTGTGTGCACTCCAAATGGCCCCCGTTTCCCTATATAGTGATCTTCTTTTGACCAGGGCCCAGAGGGCTCTATTAAAAGTAGTGCACTGTGTAGGAATTTAGGGTGCCATTTCAGTGACTTAGAAAACACTGCTTTTTAATTATACGAGCAGTTGACAAGCAATTAATATAGACTTAAATCCTGGTACATGATCATATAAAATAAATTGCAGACATTTCAGAACAAACTAGTCAGGATTATTCTTAAACTTCCAGCACTTACACATCTTGACTATTCCCACTTTGAAAGCCTTAGATGGCTCAAAATGGAGAAGAGAGTCGCTCAGATTAAATGGTGTCTGGTACATCAGATTGTCCACAGTATGGTCCCCAGGCACCTATGTAACTACTTTAACTTGGTACGGGGTACCCACAACTATTCCAAACTGACGCTGTTCCTTTTCGATTTAAAAGTGGTATGGGGAAAGAAACATTTTTATACTCAGCTGCCATTCTTTTGAATAATTTTCAGAAGATTTGAAAAGTATAACCTCCACGGGTAGTTTCAAGTTTTCACTGAAAAAAAATGGCTAAATAGTAGCATGTCTCAAAAGTAAGTCGTATTGGTACGTGGCTGAGAAGGAAATGCCTGGGATAGCATATGGTCTGCCTTATGGTGCCTGTTGTATATCATACTGTGATTGTCTTGTATATATTAGGGATTGATTGTTCTATATAATAAGGGAATGTGAGAAAGAGGAGATGTACCTGTCCATAGTTGTTTATTAGAAAAGGGAATTGTACTAAATTATCTCATGTTATGAAACAAACAACAACTGTGTCTGTCATTGTCTGTTGTCACTACAATTGCTGCCTAACCTTGTTGCATTCCCCCTTTACCCTCCAAAAGGACCACAACGGAAATAAGCTTTTAAGCTTTATTGCATTATCCTTGATGATAGTCTTAAATTGTATGTGGCGGCGTCACTGGCTGGAGGGCCGTTTTGTATGTATTTAAAAAAAATGCTTAATAAATTAAATAATTCAAGGGAGAACTCACATTGAACCAGTCAAGTATGACTACATGTTAATCATCCCTTTCAATAACTTCTCCTCTGAGGTGTCAATGACCTTGTGTGCGTCCCAAATCTCACTCTATTCCCTACACGGTGCACTACTTAGGGCTCTAGTCAAAAGTAGTGCACTATAGGGAATAGGGTGCCATTGGGGACTCAAACCTTCTTTTTTTTTTCAATCCCAATGAAAAACGATTAGATTGATTTAATTTTAATTTTCTGGTTTTCTTTTCAGAGCTCTTGAGTGACACTAATAGTGCCTAATTTGCATCATGGCAGTTTGACACACACATGCATGCACTCACTTTCTCTCTCACACACACACACACAACTCAACTAGCAGAAGCTAAAATATTCATGATACATCTCCTGAATGGAAAATCCACAACGAGATACATGTACAGTAGTCTATGAAACGTACAAAGCTATATAATAAGTCAATGTGTTCTCTTCTCTTAACTATTCAGCCATCTATGATGATGCCAAAGGCAATTTTTTAAGTTCCGAAAATACAATATAAACATTGCACAAGTCCTCAAATACCCAATATCCAGGTAAGTTGAATAGCCTTTCCCAAATCATTAGGAAGCTTACATAACATATTTGAGCATGAATCATTAGTCCTAGCCCGAAGCATTTTGATTATTCACAGCGGAGATCGTATAGCTTTGCTCTTTACATTGGAATTCTTTGACTGTACTGCCAATAATTATAGCTGGCACACGACGTTGCACAATTCTCCAATCTGCAGTCATAACCTTCTGGCCCTCTGATTATAAGCAGCGGATATTACATATCTATAACCTAGTTTTGAATATATTCCTCTATAGTACCTGACTTCAGAGACGTTGTAACTGTGGCTTCTCCATGATCCTCTATGGGTTCCTCTCTTTCTCCTCCGCACGAAAAACTCCACCAACTTCTCCCAACTCGACATAGCTCTTTACCGCAGTAACTCAACATCGACCAATTCCAAAAAACATGTTCACTTCTCTATAAATTTGTATCATTTTTTAAATCCCTCAACTTCGTACGATTGCAATCGACTTCCATGGACATCAATGTCTGCCACTCACAGCAAGATACACATACTGTGAGAGTTTATGTTGGGGTGACCAGGGGGAGGGGGGAGCTGGGTAAGGCTTGGCGACCACTCATTCAAAACTACACTGGCAACATAATCACACATCATGGCACTGAGCTGGTCTCCAGTCAAAAGCAGTGGTGTTCAAAGACCAATAAGTATCAAATGACCAGTGTGTGTGTGTGTGTGTGTGGTAACAGCCATTCAGCAGCTAAATCTGGGGAATCAAGAGTCAAGTGCTTCAAGTGTCTCAGTAGTAACTCATGGAGAAAGGCTGGTGGATTGAGCCTTTGTAATGACTGAAAGACTAAACCACACAAGACCACACTGTGGCTGTATGGGCTTTGAAACCTCCACAGACATTTGATAACACTAGAGAGAACTCGTCTCTTAAAGTGATGTGCTTTAAATGGGACATTGTAAAAGAGGCAGAAGCTTCAATAATATTCTCAAATGCTACCACTTGACACCAAAACATGTCCTGCAGACCTGGATTCAAATACTATTTTAAATAATTGCAAACACTTTAGCTGTGTTTAATTGAGCTTGCCTGTTGCAATGGAAACAATAGAAAAGTCCCAAAAGTGCAAACCTCATCCAGCTGGCAGGCCAAAGCAAACACTCAAAGTATTGGACATTTGTACCTAGGTCTTATGTACCTGTGTGGTGTGTCTGTCTCTCCAGTCTCGCTGCAGGTGGAGAGGTGTGCTGTAGAGGTGGAGCCTGAGGAGGAGGTAGAGCGGGTGGACTCTAGGGCCCTGGGGAGCAGCGTGGAGGGCATGCACAGCCATGTCTCCAGGTCAGAGAACTTAGAATAGCTCAGCATCTCCAAAACACTGAAAAGGGAGATAGGAACAAAAACATTTCACCCAAACTGAAAAGATATGACGAGAATTTGGTGCTAATGTAGGCCTATATGGAGTGACCTGAGAGATAAAAGACAGGAGAATGGAAAAAGAAAAAGTGAGAGAGAAAGAGAGAGAGGGGAGAGGGGAGAGAAAAGGGAAAGAAGAGAGAGAGACAAAGACAGAGAGAGAGAGAGCAAAAGAGAGGAGGGACAGGATTTTGGAGCATACCTGTCCTCCCCCACCCCTGGTATGTCATCCTTCTCGTCTGCAGCCTGGAAGACACAGGAGGTTCTGGAGTCCCGGGACAGCAGCCCACACACCTTATCAGAGTCCAGAGACATCTTCAGCCATAGCTGGAGGGGGTGAAAAGAAGTGAGCCAAGAGACATTCAGTTCTGTTGTCTAATTCAGCATTAAATGGATATCTGTCACTGTCTGGCTTCCCATTGAATGAACAAACGCACACACAAGGCTTTTCAGAGGGAACAGACAAAGAGAAAAGGGATCAATATATGACTGAGAAGTCATACCCCAAGTCATAATATGCAACTACTCAGCGTAGTTCTAATGAAGGTATAATGACTGAACAGTTTGGAAAGCAAACCATGAGCTTTAAACCTCCTTAGTGAATAGTTACGCTGTAACACGCACCAATCACCTAACACACACCTAAGACTTACCGCAGTGTTTAATCAAAAAGTCTCCGAGTTCTGTGTTTACACGTCCACGACCTGGCTCCAGTGTCTCTCTGGGCCATGGCCTCAGTGGACCTTCTCTGACTTGGGGCCAAGGCCAGGCCACTGGTACTTTTCAGCTGGCATTTACATAACAATGACTAACTGAGAGCATTGGTTGACATCTTCACAAAGCAATTGTCTTGATGATACAGAGGTTGTTGATTCTGCCCTTCACAAGTGTCGCACTACTGATGGAAACACAGTTTCCAAAAAAGAACACTAGAGCTTATAATAATAATAATAATAATAATAGTTAGTATTATTTGGTGAGTGCTTATATTTGTCGATATCACATATGTACAAGTGTGTATGCAACTCTTCCTGAGACACCTTCGGAGAGTGGGGTCACAGCCAGGGTCAGCCATTATCATCAATTTGGGTTAAGTGCCTTGCTCAAGGGCACATAGGCATATTTTTCACCTTGTCGGCTCAGGGATTCGATCTTTCCTTTCGGGCCCAGCGGTCTAACCGCTAGGCTACCTGCCCCCTAAGCTTACAGTAGCATAATCACTGGCGACACACTGCTGCTGTGTTGGCAAAAGGCCAACAGTAGAATGATGTGACAGTAATAGTCCAAATCATTACCCACTTTCCTCCACGTGGCCAATGTTTAGGCTTGTGAGTCAGCCTGTACAGTATAGGCAACTCCCTGGTCAGCATGGAAAAAATGTCAAACTACATCACATAATTCGAAAAGGTTTTGCTATAGCTTTGTCTTGTATGCAGAATAAAACGTGCTAGGCTACTGCTACAATAACACACACGGGATCCAGTGGACTGTGTCCCCTGTTAAGATGATATTCCTGCATGCCATAAGAAAATCTTTTCTCTCCTTCATTTCGACCATCTTTAATTAGCCTACTGTACTTTCCTCCATGGAACACGACATGGGCTGATATTCAACGGGAAATTCACTTCAGCTTAACATTCTTGCAGGAAAGCTTGCTAGTTGTCCCATTAATTATACTTTAACAATGTTGCAGCGAAACTACAATGTTACAGCAAAACGTAGTAATTTCAAAAGCCCCCGGGCGATTTCAAAGCAAGCTGCGGATACATTAAAAACTTTCTACTAAGCCTCATGGAGCCTAAAGTTACCATCTTTGTTTCTTTCCCCTTGAAATCTTAGTTCAGAACAAAACAGATACTCTCCCGAAGCATTCATTCGTCGTTTAGTCCCTGTTACGTGTCTATCTCTTTTTCTTCCTTTGTCTTGAGTTTGTTGCTGCCTAGCAATACAATAGCCTACATCCCTAAAATGCAATAGCCTAGCCTAAAAAATCAGGCAGAGGGTAGGCCGGATGTAGGCTAGTTCATATTTTCAAAAATACTTTGATTTTTAGGAGAACTTACCACGCAAATCCCCAGTTCGACATCATGGGGAGGTCGGACATCAGAGCGCTCGGTAGTCATCAGTTAATTAACCTATCGTCCCGGAGTGAGGATGGGCTGCAGCATCGGATAGCCGGACACCAATCTATAGCCGAGGGAAATGGTCCACATACAATCAGATAGTTACCACAAGTCCACGTCCTGCAGTAAACAGACTATATTTGGCAACCCCTTGGCTCGTACTTTATGTCAGAAAAAGATTGAGTCAGTTACTATGCGGAGACCTTCATCATCAGTTCAAAGCAGCTGTCTGAAGGAAAAGATAACTTGGACAGGAAATATTTATGTCGTTAGGCTGTCCGCCCAAAATTGCGAGGACTGCAATTAGGCTCCATCGACGGAGCAATCTGGATAAACAACAGCCCATCTCATCACACATCAACGTGACCACCTCATACATGAACGAGCTACATGAAAATACACTTTGAAAAGGAGTTTGATGACTGTTGGTCCTAGGCTACTTGGAACATGGAATAGTTGTATGGAAATGATGATAAAAAAGTGTTTGATGGTATTGTTAACTACAACACCACAATAATCAGCCTCTTCTTCATTCAAAACTACCACCATCATTATCAGCATCAGTAACCTCACTCACATAAATCAGTGGAAGGCTTAATCTAGCTGGATGATTTGGCAGATGTTGTCATTTCAACATGGGCCTTAAGAGATTTGTTTTACACATTAAAAACAGTCTTTGCAATATACTCTACAAAAACAATCAATCTGCCTACATCAAATACATAGGTTGCCTGATATTTCTCTGATGTACATGAGACACATAACAGTGGTGTGTGTGTTGTGAATGTTGGGATTATAAAAATACATTAATCATTCAATAAGATTCATTTCAGGGACTTGATTTCACGGAGTCCCAAATTGTACCCTATTCCCAGGAAAAATAAAGGCCTT
Organism: Oncorhynchus kisutch; assembly: GCF_002021735.2. Classification (NCBI taxonomy): domain Eukaryota; kingdom Metazoa; phylum Chordata; class Actinopteri; order Salmoniformes; family Salmonidae; genus Oncorhynchus; species Oncorhynchus kisutch. The sequence goes on from NC_034184.2 coordinate 19,893,348, forward strand.
TATAGTGCACTACTTTTGGCGAGGGCCCATATGGCTCTGGTCAAAATGTAGTTCACTATGTAGGTAATAGGGTGCCACTTGGGACAGACCCAGGGTTTGGCCAAAGCTTTTAGACTCACTTAAGGATGAACACATTAGGGAAATAATATTATACTCTGGGAACCGCACGGATGTTTTATATAATATCATACAGTTTATTTTTTTGGCTCCATATTTTACAAAATCTATCAGCTTTTCTTCTTTGTAATTATATTCTAAGCTATGTTTTATAGTCACTGTACGTATTATAGTCACTGTCCTTGATCTTGTTATCACACCACAGGAGGTTGGTGGCTCCTTAATTGGGGAGAACGGGCTCGGGGTAATGTCTAGAGTGGAGTCAGTGGAATGGTATCAAACACATGGTTTCCAGGTGTTTGATGCCATTCCATATGCTCCATTCCAGTCATTATTATGAGCCTTCCTCCCCTCAGCAGCCTCCACTGTATCACACGTTAGTCATTGGCCTCCCTAGTGGCGCAGCGGTCTAAGGCACTGCAGACCCTGGTTCGTTCCCAGGATGTGTCACAACCGGCCATGATCGTGAGTCCAATAAGGTCGGCGCAAAATTGGCCCAGCATCGTCCGGGTTAAGGGAGGGTTTGGCCGGGGGGGGTAGGCCATCATTGTAAATAAGAATTTGTTCTTAACTGACTTGCCTAGTTAAATAAATAAAAATGTAACTGCACATTTTAAAAACGTATAGTTGGCAAACTATCTTGTATACTCTTCATCCATATTTTTATGTAGTAGATAGCTAAGTGTGGTTGGGCCACAGTCAGCACATTACCATGATACACATCCCACCCCTAGGGGGCAGTGGCTGCCGGGGCCAGGCAAGGAAGCTCTGGTATGCATAAATCTGTGGTATTCACAGATGGGAGAGATTACCGCGCTAATCATATGAACGAGTGTGATTTACCAGCCCGCAGGGCTTTTGATTTTGAAGGCCTTGGAGTTTTTCGAATTATTTGTTGTTTGTCACCAACTGAACGACAATATTATAATTATCACAACTTTTTACTGTATACCTCAGAGCTCATTCATAAAGCATTTCACTGTAGCTTATCCAAACCTACAGTAGAGAGAGCTGTGTGTGTATACTGTACCCCAACATACTGTTAGTTGTATTCTCAGATATAAGCAATGCTGTACTGTAGGCACTGTACTCAAATTAGCCCCCCCCCCCCTTAATACAGGAATACAACTCACTTCTTGAATTGAAAGTTAATTGACCCTAACCCTGAATGTATGATATGTATGTGTCCAGGAAACATCTGTTGAATGCTCCCATTCTTACACAGGTCCCACCGTGTTTAATGTCAGCCAAGTGACCTGATGAGAGGGAAGGGGGAGAGGAAGAGGTTAAGAGAGACATAGAGAGGTGGGTATGGAGAGAGAGAGGGGGGGTGGAAAAGGATAAGAGAAAAGAGATATGTTCCTGTAGGTGTAAATTAACGATTGAAATAAAGACAGAGAGAGTCAAGGTCCAAGGCAGAGGATGAAAAAGAGGTAGCCATAAAACAAGTGAGAGACTAAATTATGAAAAAGAGGGAAAGTTACAAGAGCAGGTCTGGTTTCACTGGTTAGCAGTGTCTTCAGAACTCTGAAGTGAAGACAGCAGAGGAAATGTCCCTATAATTCCCAGTTTCCATGGGGATTCCACCACAGCAACCAGGGATTACCTCATTTCCTGCCTCTGTAATGTAAATATACCATAGCCTGCAGCCTCGGAGAACAGACAGGAAGGAGTTCAGGGTCAAAGGTTACTGTGCCAAAGAGAAGCCAGTGAACATGGGTAGACTCCTCGCCAGACCAGACCACACATTGGGTGTATCCCCAAATGGCACCCTATTCCCTATAGTGCACTACTGTTGACCAATGCACTTTAGACCCAGGTCAAACGTTGTGCACTATATAGGGAAAATGTTACGGGGAGCTGAACAGCAAACCCAAGAGCAGACTCAGACAAGGAGACTGCGATGAGGTAACCAAGGTATTTATTGAAACACAGGGGGAAGATTGAGTGCAGGCCAGGGGAAGCTCGGGCGGGTTGCTGGAAACCAGGTGCGGAGGCTGAGGCTGGAGTGAGAGGTGTGGGGACAGGGTAAGCAGGTCCGGAGGGGAATCCAAGGGAGTGTAGAGTGGGGAATCCAGGACAGAGTAGCAGGACTGACAAGAAGTCGGACTGGAAACAGGGACCAGAGTCTGTAGCGGAGAGGAAAACAGCATCAAGCAAGGGAAACAGGCACAACAGGCTAGCAACATGGACTGACTGGGCAGAGATTACTATCTTTTATTTTAAAAAATGTATTTCACCTTTATTTAACCAGGTAGGCTAGTTGAGAACAAGTTCTCATTTACAACTGCAACCTGGCCAAGATAAAGCAAAGCATTGTGACACAAACAACAACGCAGAGTTACACATGGAATAAACAAACATACAGTCAATAACACAATAGAATAGAAAAAGTAGAAAAAGATAGAAATAGAAAAAGTCTATATACAGTGTGTGCAAATGAGGTAAGATAAGGGAGGTAAGGCAATAAATAGGCCATAGTGGCAAAATACTTACAATTTAGCAATTAAACACTGGAGTGATAAATGTGCAGAAGATGCGTGTGCAAGTAGAGATACTGAAGTGCAAAGGAGAAAAAAAATATTTAAAAAAAATAACCGTATGGGGATGAGGTAGTTGCATGGGCTATGTACAGGTGCAATGATCTGTGAGCTGCTCTGACAGCTGGTGCTTAAAGTTAGTGAGGGAGATATGAGTCTCCAGCTTCAGTGATTTTTGCAATTAGTTACAGTCATTGGCAGCAGAGAACTAGAAGGAAAGGCAGCCAAAGGAGGAATTGGCTTTGGGGGTGACCAGTGAAATATACCTGCTGGAGCGCGTGCTACGGGTGGGTGCTACTATGGTGACCAGTGAGCTGAGATAAGGCAGGGCTTTACCTAGCATTTTCAAAACTCTGATTCAAAACTCAAAAGGACTGACAGTATCTCTTGTTTCACTATGCTCGCCACTGGGTCTGCGTCACACCAAAGGGTGGGCGTCACAAACACCAGGAATATTCTACTTCAAATGCTCCACCTCCGCACTCAACGCTACCCCAGAAATCACTCCTTTCAATGATGCCCTGTTCCTAAGAGCAAGCAAGAAACAGATCGTGACCCACATGCATGGAAAAACAAAGTCCACTTCAGCTTACCTTCACCAATTTAACAGTACCCAATGTCCTTTCCACCCAACCTGATACCACATATGGATCAGCCAAAAGGTAAGGATCCACTTTCTCCAAAAATCACACTCACACTGGGCCAGAATCATCTTCATCATAATCCTCGGGATGAGACTGGGATCTTCACCACATCTGTCACCTCAGGTAATTCCCCCTCAACCTCATCAACTTCACTATCTACCCTATCGTTCCACGCTTTGGGAGACAAGATCTGTGCTTAATGCCTTTTTTATGCTTTACGGCCTCCATCTTCTTCTCTTCCTGCATTCATTCTTTCTTACTACAAGAGCCAGAATGGGGCCGACAATGCTTTTTCGGAGTCATGGCCCTAAGCCACAATGTACTTTCCTCCATTTCTTTTCTGAGATCCACATGAAATCATCTTTGGAAAAGCTCTCCATATCCTCTTCTGTGACTAGTCTGCAGTCCTTTTCTTCTTCTTCTTCTTCTTCTTCTTCTACTTCGTCTTCTTCTTCTTCCCAAACGTAAACCAATAAATCTGTAATTCATTTTGCCGAGGAGGTCTTAGTCACTCAATTTTACATCTAACAAAGATGTTTGGTTGAAAGGATGTGAAAAAATGTGCATAAAAACTAGTTGTCTCTCGATGAATGAAAACAATCACTTAATTGAAGAATCCCATCCATAATCTTCCCACTCCTGCTAGAAATAGTACTGTTGACCAATCCCTGATGAAGGGGCATAGACTTCGGCTCCCAACTTTTCTTACATTTTTAGATTTGAGCCATTTAGCATGTAAGTGCATACATTTTTGCAAGAAAAAAAATTTGTGCGCAAGAACAGCCCCAAAAAAACCTGACGAACAAAAAAACAAACAAAACTGCCCCCAAATGTCATCATTATATGCACAAACTGTTTCGACTGGGAAGCATGCAACAGGCTTAAGGGATATGGTTAAGCTTCCACCTAGCCATTCAGAAGGCAAGGTGGAGCTACTACCAAATATGGTTGAAATGAAGATGTTTTAAGCTTACCGTAGGCTTCCCAGTCGAAACAGTTCCCACATATATTATGATGACATTTTCTGATGTTTTTGTTTGTTTTAATCTCCGGCAGGTTTTTTTCTGTCTGTTCGTGCACACACAAAAAATGGGGACTGATAGATGAAATGCGGACAGTCTGAGCACTGATGGTGTAACTCAGGCAGTTGTTGTTGCCATCTGTCCCATAGGTGTCCCATAGGTGTGATGATCGGATGTACCGATCCTGTGCAGGTGTTGTTACACGTGGTCTGCCACTGCGAGGACAATCAGCTGTCCGTCCTGTCTCCCTGTAGCGCTGTCTTAGGTGTCTCACAGTACGGACATTGCAATTTATTGTCCTGGCCACATCTGCAGTCCTTATGCCTCCTTGCAGCATGCCTAAGGTACGTTCACGCAGATGAGCAGGGAACCCGGGCATCTTTCTTTTGGTGTTTTTCAGAGTCAGTAGAAAGGCCTCTTTAGTGTCCTAAGTTTTCATAACTGTGACCTTAATTGCCTACCATCTGTAAGCTGTTAGTGTCTTAACGACCGTTCCACTGTTCTATAATTGTTTATGGTTCATTGAACAGGCATGGGAAACGGTGTTTAAACCCTTTACAATGAAGGTCTGTGAAGTTATTTGGATTTTTACGAATTATATTTGAAAGACAAATCCTGAAAAGGGACATTCCTTTTTATGTTGTCACTGAAAAATACTGTTGGCGGCAACTGTGTTAAAACCGGTTTAAACAGAGTACTGTAAATGTATATTTTGCAGTTGTGAAATTATTTTGATATAATATGAAAGTAGAGGGCTCGTAATCTAACGGCAGAACAGCTAAGTGTGTCGTTAGATGCTTTTTTGCCCTCCCACATCACTGTATATATACACAGAAGACCTCTGCTAAACATAGGATCACATGGTTTATCTGTCTCTCTGTGACCACGATAACTTCAGAACAAAGTTGACTACAATTACAAAGTTGCCAATGTCTTTGCAATTAATACAAACAACCAACTTATAAAAATATGGTTCAAATAAAATTGAGATGACTGCATTAAAATATAAATGCAGTAGGCTATATGCCTATTTCAATCATATTGAAATACATTTCATGTTCAATAAATTGACTGTAATTTGTCTCAGTATATTAAATGATTTGTAGCCTAATTTGTGCAATGTTGTGCAAAATCTGTGATTTAGTGCATTTTCATTAGGTAACGCCTTGATCATACCAATAGCGTCATTGCAAAATAGTATGCAGCATCATCTGGATGTGTGCAACAAAAGTTCACCATTCACCTTCTGCCAAGCCTTCTACACATACAGTTTGACTCATAGGTTCGATTAATCATTTCTACCAGCATGTCACCTGTGCAACTATAGAAAAAAAGATCCCCTTTACTCCACACACAAAGACACATACAAAGCTCTTCCTCACCCTCCATTTGGCAAATCTGACTATAACTCTATCCTCTTGTGTTACGAAGAGGATAGAGTCAAGCGTCAAGTGCAGAGAGCAGGTAATTCCGTACATGGATATTTTCTTCCAAAGACAGTGGAGACACGGACATGCAAAACCCAAGGGCGCATGAAACAACCCGTCCAAAATACAAAGGACTAAAACTGTCCGGAAAAATATAGATCACACTAATACACCAAAACCAAATAACAGAGAACAAGCCGCACAAATACCCAGTCGGCCTAGTGCCCTTAAATAGCCTACAAACAAACAATAACTCAAAACAGGTGTACCCAATTAAACCCAATAAACAGAAACAAACGAAAAGGGAATCGATGGCAGCTAATAGGCCGGCGCCGCCCGAACAGGAAGAGGCACCATCTTCGGCGAGATTCGTGACATCTTGATTCCTGCTTACATTCAAAAACTCAAACCTGAAATACCAGTGATGCCTCAATACTACGAAGTGGTCTGATGAAGCAGATGCTAAACTACAGGACAGTTTCGCTAGCACAGACTGGAATATGTTCCAGAATTTATCCGATGACATTGAGGAGTTTACCACATCAGTTACCATCTTCATTAATAAGTGCCTTGACAACGTCATCCCCACAGTGACAGTACATGCATATCCCAACCAGAAGCTATGGATTACAGGCAACATCTGCACTGAGCTATAGGCTAGAGCTGCCACTTTCAAGGAGCAGGACACTGGCAGCATCATGCTGTGGGGATGTTTTTCAGCGGCAGGGACTGGGAGACTAGTCAGGATCAAGTGAAATATGAACGGAGCAAAGTACAGAGAGATCCTTGATGAAAACCTGCTCCAGAGCACTCAGGACCTCAGACTGGGGTGAAGGTTCACCTTCCAACAGGACAAGGTGGGAGTGGCTTTGGGACAAGTCTCTGAATGTCCTTGAGTGGCCCAGCCAGAGACCGGACTTGAACCTGATCGAACATCTCTGGAGAGACCTAAAAAATAGCTGTGCAGCGACGCTCCCCATCCAACCTTACAGAGCTTGAGAAGATCTGCAGAGAAGAATGGGAGAAACTCCCCAAATACAGGTGTGCCAAGCTTGTAGCGTCATACCCAAGAAGACTTGAGGCTGTAATCGCTGCCAAAGGTGCTTCAACAAAGTACTGAGTAAAGGATCTGAATACTTACAATACCAGTCAAAAGTTTGGACACACCTATTCATTCAAGGATTTTCTTTGTTTTTACTATTTTCTACATTGTAAAATAACAGTGAAGACATCAAAATTATGAAATAACACATATGGAATCATGTAGTAACCAAAAAAAGTGTTAATCAAATCAAATATATGTTACATTAGAGATTCTTCAACTAGCCGGCCTTTGCCTTGATGACAGCTTTGCACACACTTGGCATGCTCTCAACCATGCTCTCCTGAGGAATGCTTTTCCAACAGTCCTGAAGGAATTCCCACGAATGCTGAGCACTTGTTGGCTGCTTTTCCTTCACTCTGCGGTCCAACTCATCCCAAACCATCTCAATTGGGTCGAGGTTGGGGGATTGTGGAGGCCAGGTCATCTGATGCAGCACTCCATCACTCTCCTTGGTCAAATAGCCCTTACACAGCCTGGAGGTGTGTATTGGGTGATTGTCCTGTTTAAAAAAAAATGATAGTCCCACTAAGAGCAAACCAGATGGGATGGCGTATTTCTGCTGAATGCTGTGGTAGCCATACTGGTTAAGTGTGCCTTGAATTCTAAATAAATCACAGACAGTATCACCAGCAAAGCACCCCCATACCAAAACACCTCTTCCTCCATGCTTCACGGTGGGAACCACACATGCAGAGATTATCCGTTCAACCACTCTTCATCTCAAAAAACAAGGCATTTGGAACCAGAAATCTCAAATTTGAACTCATCAGACCAAAGGCCAGATTTCCACCAGTCTAATGTCCATTGCTTGTGTTTCTTGGCCCAAGCAAGTCTCTTATTATTATTGGTGTCCTTTAGTAGTGGTTTCTTTGCAGCAATTCCACATGAAGGCCTGACTCACACAGTTTCCTCTGAACAGTTGATGTTGAGATGTGTCTGTTACTTGAACTCTGTGAAGCATTTATTTGGGCTGCAATCTGAGGTGCAGTTAACTCTAATGAACATATCCTCTGCAGCAGAGGTAACTCTGGGTCTTCCTTTCCTGTGGTGGTCCTCACGAGAGCCAGTTTCATCATAGTGCTTGATGGTTTTTGCGACTGCACTTAAAGAAACTTTCAAATGTCTTTGTTCCGCATTGACTGACATTCATGTCTTAAAGTAATGATGGGCTGTCATTTCTCTTTGCTTATTTGAACTGTTCTTGCCATTAAATGGACTTGGTCTTTTACCAAATAGGGCTATCTTCTGTATACCACCCCTACCATGTCACAACACAACTGATTGGCTGAAACGCATTAAGAAGGAAAGAAATGCCACAAATGAACTTTTAACAAGGCACACCTGTTAATTGAAATGCATTCCAGGTGACTAACTCATGAAGCTGGTTGAGAGAATGCCAAGATTGTGCAAAGCTGTCATCAAGGCAAAGGGTGGCTACTTAAATATATTTTGATGTGATTAACACTTTTTTGGTTACTACATGATTCCATGTGTGTTATTTAATAGTTTTTAATGTCTTCATTATTATTCTACAATATAGAAAATAGTAATAAATAAATAAATAAACTGGAATGAGTAGGTGTGCCCAAACCAGTCATATTCTTTTTTTCTTTTCTTTTTTTAATACATATGCAAAAATATCTAAAAACTTGTTTTCGCTTTATCGTTATGGGGTATTGTGTGTATATTGATGAGGGTAACAAATTATGTAATCCATTTTTGAACAAGGCTGTAAAGTATCAAAATGTGGAAAACGTCAAGAGGTCTGAATACTTTCTGAATGCACTGTATCTACAATATGTCAATTTCCTCTTACCCCTACACATCGACTCGGTACTGGTACCCCATGTATATCGCCAAGCTGTCATTGGTCATTGTGTATTTGTTCCTTGTGTTTCTCGTGATACAATTGTTTTGTTTACAAAGCATGTGACAATTAACATTTGATTTGTCCTCAAACTTGTATCTCTAACAGACCAATTAAAAATGCTTGCTTTTTCCTCATAAAGGATGATGTAATCCTCCTGAGGATGAGCTGGCCAATCAGCGGTCTACTGTATGAATATTTTTTATGAGCGGTATAAGCCATTCTGTTGTTGGAGTATGCCCTAACCATTCCAACACAGAAAAGCTGCTTTATAACATACTTAATTAAAAACTGCTAGTAGATACCATAGACTTCCAGTCATTCCGTTAATGCTAGTTAGCGTTGGCTCTCAAAACTACCTCTAACTTCTTTCATACTGGAGAAAGAGACATCTGACTGAGGAGGTAGATAAAGAGCCTCATTTCCCAAATCCCGAAGTATCACTTTAATTATAGGTCATATTTAATAGAAATCTGGAAACACTGGAGAGTTAGTTACTGTAAAGGCCATTCCTCGTTAGTGACATAGGTGCTCGTTGACACCTTGAAACACTAGTAGAACTGAACAACATGGATAAGACAAAGTATTATGTCATAACAGTAAACAAGTGAATTTTGCAATTATGTTATTATATACACTACCGGTAAAATAATCAAAAACAAATTGAATTTTTGTTTGAATACAGAATCAGTTGTGACGCTATGGTCATAAAGACAACGCAATTGTGTTTGCTGTATACTTTAAAATAAGGGCTAAGGGTGGAAAGGGTTAAAAGTTTCCTTGCTTGTTCAGTAGGTGAGGGGGAGAGGAAAGTCGTGTCTCACAGACACTCCCCCCTTTAGCTATTGATTTCCCCCTGCGTGATTCTCCAAGACGATGTAGACCAGATCATTGCAGAGAGCCACAGCTTTCTAGACATGCCTGCACGATACATATACAGTGTATAGAGAGAATAGAAGTGAGTGGAATGAACGATGGTCGGCTATATATCTCATTCTGGGGAAACATCTGCGCATATAATACATTTTCATATGCTGGTGCTAAAGTTAAACAGGATAGTTGTATATTCTATTCTTTCTAACACGACCTGATAATGGACAAAAAACGAATGGATGACATAGAACTTCAAGCTCGAGATGAGAGTGAATAGGCTGACGGTTGCATTCCCTTACCACAAAGACGCACTGTTTCAGAAGACTGAGAAGAGCTCCAGGATACAGTAACTTCAACTGATGTATTTTACCTTAATTGTGAAATTCACAGTTATTATTGGCACTGAATACTATATTCCTGAAACTACAATATATTCATGGGTTAGGTGTAAAATATGGAATCAGTCAGCATTTTAAGGTGAGTAATTAGATTGTTTGTTTTTTTCATTCAAAATAATCTCTATCACGCGCGCCTAGGCCAACGAATATTGTATCACATACTAGTTGACATCGACAGAGAAGAGTTGATGACGGATCCCAGCTAGCACATAATGTTCTGAGAACCATAGGTTTCTTCAAGCTTGGTGAGAGCGTGGTTGACCTATGGTTATATTGCATACAACCTTTCTGGGAATGGTGCAGGAGACAGCAGAAGGAGCACCCCAGTATCCACATCGACCTGACTGCAGTGGAGAAGGTGAAAAGTTTCAAGTTCCTCGGTGTACACATCACTGACAATCAGAAATAGTTCACCCACACAGACATTGTGGTGAAGAAGGCGCAACATTGTCTCTTCAACTTCTGGAGGCTGAAAAAATGTGTCTTGGACCCCTAAGACCCTCACAAACTTTTGCAGATGCACCATTGAGAGCATCCTGTTGGGCTGTACCACAGCCTGGTATGGCAACTGCAGCACCCGCAACCACAGGGCTCTCCAGAGGATTGTGCGGTCTGCCCAACGCATCACCGGGGACACATTGCCTGCCCTGCAGGATGCCTACAGCACCCGATGTCACAGGAATGCCAAAAAGATCATCAAGGACATCAACAACCCGAACCATGGCCTGTTCAGCACGCTATCATCCAGAAGGCGAGGTCAGAACAGGTGCATCAAACCTGGGACCAAGAGACTGAAAAACAGCTTCTATCTCAAGGCCATCAGACTGTTAAATAGTCAACACTAAACGGCCCCCACCCAGTATGCTGCCCTGAACTTAATTTGTGGAATTTCTTTCCTTCTTATTAACGCGTTTGAGCCAATCAGTTGTGTTGTGACAAGGTAGGGGTGGTATGCAGAAGATGGCCTTATATGGTAAAAGTCCATATGTGACCCATTTCAGGAAACTAGGCATATGTCGAAGTGCACTAGTTCAAAGGAGAGCCGTTTGAACGTTATCTTTAAAAAAAATCTAAATGCGTTTTTTGTCAGAAATGTCTTCTCGAACATGTGAACTTTCATGTGCTTTAATAACAAACTTGTTTGCCACCTGTAAATACAAATAAAATTGTTAAATTACGACCCGTTGGTTTAGTCACAGAAAAAGCCAGCAACTTTCCCACTAGCCATGATTGGCAGAGATAATGAGTGGGCTGGACATGCAGAACGATGAGTTTGGATACCATATAGCGGGCTTCTGTCTATTTGAACTGGTCAGTATGTCTAGGTAATCCTGTCTAACGTGGCTTTTTAAAAAATCTAATCAAATTGTATTAGTCACATGTGCCGAATACAACAGTGAAATGCTTACTTACGAGCCCCTAACCAACAATGCAGTTTAAAAAAAATATGTCTAAGAATAAAAGTTCAAAGTAACAAGAAATTAAAGAGCAGCAGTAAAATAACAATAGCGAGACTACATACATGGGGTACCGATACAGAGTCAATGTGTGGGGGCACCGTTAGTTGAGGTAGTATGTACTGTACATGTAGGTAGAGTTATTAAGGTGACTATGCATAAAGGACAACAGAGAGTAGCAGTGGTGTAAAGAGGGGGAGAGGGGGGAAATGCAAATGGTCTGGGTAGCCATATGACTAGATGTTCAGGAGTCTTATGGCTTGGGGGTAGAAGCTATTTAGAAGCCTCTTGGACCTAAGATTGGCGCTCCGGTATCACTTTCTGTGCGGTAGCAGAGAGAACCGTCTATCACTAGGGTGGCTGGAGTCTTTGACAATTTTTAGGGCCTTCCTCTGACACCGCCTGGTATAGAGGTCCTGGATGGCAGGAATCTTGGTCCCAGTGATGTACTGGGCAGTTCGCACTACCCTCTGTAGTGCCTTGTGGTCAGAGGCCGAGCAGTTGCCATACCAGGCAGTGATGCAACCTGTCAGGATGCTTTTTTCAGTCTCCTGAAGAGGGAATAGGTTTTGTCGTGCTCTTTTCATGACCTCCTTGGTGTGCTTGGACCGTGTTATTTTGTTGGTGATGTGGACACCAAGGAACTTAAAGCTCTCAACCTGCTCCATTGCAGCCCCGTTGATGAAAATGGGGGCGTGCTCGATCCTCTTTTTCCTGTAGTCCACAATCATCTCCTTTGTCTTGTTCATGTTGAGGGAGAGGTTGTTGTCCTGGCACCACACGGCCAGGTCTCTGACCTCCTCCCTATAGGCTGTCTCGTGATTGTTGGTGATCAGGCCTACCACTGTTGTGTCATCTGCAAATTTAATGATGGTGTTGGAGTCATGCCTGGCCATGCAGTCATGAGTGAACAGGGAGTACAGGAGGGGCCCCTGTGTTGAGGATCAGCATGGTAGATGTGTTGTTACCTACCCTTACCACCTGTTTGCGGCCCGTCAGGAAGTCCAGGATCCAGTTGCAGAGGGAGGTGTTTAGTGCCAGGGTCCTTAGCTTATTGATGAGCTTTGAGGGCACTATGGTGTTGAATGCTGAGCTGTAGTCAATGTAGTGCATTCTCACATAGGTGTTCCTTTTGTCCAGGTGGGAAAGGGCAGTGTGGAGTTCAATAGAGATTGCATCATCTGTGGATCTGTTGGAGCGGTATGCAAATTGGAGTAGGACTAGGGTTTCTAGGATGATGGTGTTGATGTGAGCCATGACCAGTCTTTCAAAGCAACGGGCAGATTACCTTAGTGTTCTTAGGCACGGGCAGTATGGTGGTCTGCTTGAAGCATGTTGGTATTACAGACTCGGACAGGGAGAGGTTGAAAATGTCAGTGAAGACACTTGCCAGCTGGTCAGCGCATGCTCGCAGTACACGTCCTGGTAATCTGTCTGGCCCCGCGGCCTTGTGAATGTTGACCTGTTTAAAGGTCTTACTCACATCGGCTGTGGAGAGAGTGATCACACAGTCTTCCGGAACAGCTGGTGCTCTCATGCATGTTTCAATGTTATATGCCTCGAAGCGAGCATAGAAGTAGTTTAGCTCGTCTGGTAGGCTCGTGTCATTGGGCAGCTCTCGGCGGTGCTTCCCTTTGTAGTCTGTAATGGTTTGCAAGCCCTGCCACATCCGATGAGCGTCAGAGCCAGTGCGGTACGATTCGATCTTAGTCCTGTATTGACGCTTTTCCTTTTTGATCGTTCATCGGAGGGCATAGCAGGATTTCTTAAAAGCTTCCGGGTTATAGGCCCACTCCTTGAAAGCGGCAGCTCTAGCCTTTAGATCAGTGCAGATGTTGCCTGTAATCCATGGCTTCTGGTTGGGGTATGTACGTACAGTCACTGTGGCGACGACGTCATCGATGCACTCATTGATGAAGCACTCCTCAATGCCATCAGAGGAATCACGGAACATATTTCAGTCTGTGCTAGCAAAACAGTCCTGTAGCTTAGCATCTGCTTCATCTGACCACTTTTTTATTGATCTAGTCACTGGTGCTTCCTGCTTAAATTTTTGCTTGTAAGCAGAAATCAGGAGGATAGAATTATGGTCAGATTTGCCAAATGGAGGGTGAGGGAGACCTTTGTATGCGTCTCTGTGTAGAGTATAGGTGGTCCAGAGTTATTTTTCCTCTGGTTGCACATTTAACATTATGATGGAAATTTGGTCAAATGGATTTAAGTTTCCCTGCAATAAAGGTCCCGGCTACTAGGAGTGCCGCCTCTGGGTGAGCGTTTTCTTGTTTGCTTATGGCGGAATACAGCTCATTCAATACTGTCTTAATGCCAGCCTCTGACTATAGGGGTATGTAAACAGCTACAAAGAATACAGATGAAAACTCTCTTGGTAGATAGTGTGGTCTACAGTTTATCATGAGATACTGTACCTTAGGCTAGCAATGGCTCGAGACTTCCTTAGATATCGTGCACCAGCTATTATGTACAAAAATACATAGTCCGCCGCCCCTTGTCTTACCAGACGCCGCTGTTCTATGCTGTCGGTACATCGTCTAACCAGCCAGCTGTATGTTGATATTGTCGTCGTTCAGCCGCGACTCTGTGAAGCATAAGATGTTACAGTTTTTTATGTCTTGCTGGTAGTTTAATCTTCCACGTAACTCGTCGATTTTATTCTCCAAGGATTGCACGTTTGCAAGCAGAATGTAGAGAAGTCGGGGCTTATTCGATCCCCTACGAATTCTCAGAAGGCAGCCGGCCTTTCGCCCCTCTTTCACCGCCTCCTATTCACGCAGATCACGGGGATCGGGGCCTGTTCCCAAGAAAGCAGTATATCCTTCGCGTCAGGCTCGTCAGAGTCATGAAAGGGAAAAAAGTATTCTGCTAGTCTGTGGTGAGTAATCGCAGTCTTGATGTCTAGGAGTTATTTTCAGTCATAAGAGACAATAGTGGCAACATTATGTACAAAATAAGTTTAAAAAAGAAGTTACAAACAACGCAAATAAACAAACAAAAAAATGCAATTGGCTGGGGGCACGTAAAAAGTCTGCCTTCTTCTCCGGCGCCATCTTAAACGTATCGCATAGTAAAACTGTGTAAGCCGAATGTCAATTGAGTGTCAATTGTAATACAAGAAATTAATTTATTAATGTCTACATTCAACTTGTAAAAGTTGATTGTGATATGATTCAGATGATTTATTTTATTTTGTGGTGTTGTCCCGCTGCAGGAGTGGGCAATTCCAGTCCTCCAGGGCCTGATTGGTGTCACAGTTTTGCCCCAGCCCCAGCTAACACACCTGACTCCAATAATTACCTAATCATGATCTTCAATTTAGAATGCAATTTGATTAAACATCTGTGTTTTCCTAGAGATTGAGAAAAAGTGTGACACCAATCAGGCCCTCGAGGACTGGAGTTGCCCACCCTTGTGCCTGGCCTTAAAGTCATATTCTCAAATTGTTCAGAGAACTTTAAAAAATAACGTTCTTCTGTGGGAATTTCAGCACTTCCACAGAACATTCCACACAAGTTCTACAGTGCCTTGCAAAGATATTCATTCCCCTTGGCGTTTTTGATATTTTGTTGCATTACAACCTGTAATTTAAATCGATTTTTATTTGGATTCCATGTAATGAACATACACAAAATAGTCCAAACAGCCCCCTTGAACTTTGCGACCTTTTGCCACATTTCAGGCTTCAAACATAAAGATATAAAACTGTATTTTCTTTGTGAAGAATCAACAACAAGTGGTACACAATCATGAAGTGGAACGACATTTATTGGATATTTCAAACTTTTTTAACAAATCAAAAACTGAAAAATTGGGCGTGCAAAATTATTCAGCCCCTTTACTTTTAGTGCAGCAAACTCTCTCCAGAAGTTCAGTGAGGATCTCTGAATGATCCAATGTTGACCTAAATGACTAATGATGATAAATACAATCCACCTGTGTGTAATCAAGTCTCCGTATAAATGCACCTGCACTGTGATAGTCTGAGAGGTCCGTTAAAAGTGCAGAGAGCATCATGAAGAACAAGGAACACACCAGGCAGGTCCGAGATACTGTTGTGAAGAAGTTTAAAGCCGAATTTGGATACAAAAAGATTTCCCAAGCTTTAAACATCCCAAGGAGCACTGTGCAAGCGATAATATTGAAATGGAAGGAGTATCAGACCACTGCAAATCTACCAAGACCTGGCCGTCCCTCTAAACTTTCAGCTCATACAAGGAGAAGACTGATCAGAGATGCAGCCAAGAGGCCCATGATCACTCTGGATGAACTGCAGAGATCTACAGCTGAGGTGGGAGACTCTGTCCATAGGACAACAATCAGTCGTATATTGCACAAATCTGGCCTTTATGGAAGAGTGGCAAGAAGAAAGCTATTTCTTAAAGATAAAAAGTGTTGTTTAAAGTTTGCCACAAGCCACCTGGGAGACACACCAAACATGTGGAAGAAGGTGCTCTGGTCAGATGAAACCAAAATTGAACTTTTTGGCAACAATGCAAAACGTTATGTTTGGCGTAAAAGCAACACAGCCCATCACCCTGAACACACCATCCCCACTGTCAAACATGGTGGTGGCAGCATCATGGTTTGGGCCTGCTTTTCTTCAGAATTGAAGAAATGATGGATGGCGCTAAATACAGGGAAATTCTTGAGGGAAACTTGTTTCAGTCTTCCAGAGATTTGAGACTGGGATGGAGGTGCACCATCCAGCAGGACAATGACCCTAAGCATACTGCTAAAGCAACACTCTAGTGGTTTAAGGGGAAACATTTAAATGTCTTGGAATGGCCTAGTCAAAGCCAAGATCTTAATCCAATTGAGAATCTGTGGTATGACTTCAAGTTTGCTGTACACCAGTGGAACCCATCCAACTTCAATGAGCTAGAGCAGTTTTGTCTTGAAGAATGGGCAAAAATCCCAGTGGCTAGATGTACCAAGGTTATAGAGACATGCCCCAAGAGACTTGCAGCTGTAATTGCTGCAAAAGGTGGCTCTAACAAAGTATTGACTTTGGGGGATGAATAGTTATGCATGCTCAAGTTTTCAGTTTTTTTGTCTTATTTCTTGTTTGTTTCACAATAAAAATTATTTTGCATCTTCAAAGTGGTAGGCATGTTGTGTAAATCAAATGATACAACCCCCCCCCCCCCCCCCCCCCCCTTTAAAAAATTGTTTTGATTCCAGGTTGTAAGGCAACAAAATAGGAAAAATACCAAGGGGGTGAATACTTTTGCAAGCCACTGTATTTAATGTAATATTTTTACTACATTCGGGGAACGTTCTAAATCCACAAAATAACTATTGCATTTTGCAGCATATGATGACTTTTCGCTTCTTGAAAGTCCAATATCTGATAAACTTGACTGCTGACATGCAAAGCATTTTGGGACTGTATCAACAGTGGACTAATGAAAAAAAGTTATATTTAAGCAATGTTTTCAGAACTTTCTGAGAATGTATGGTTCTCTTTTATGCTAGTTCTTTGCAATAAAGAAATGTTTAAAAAAACCATCCACATCAATTGTCTCTAAATTCCTTTCTCAGAAAATAAACAAAACTTTCCCTAAAAAAACGCAAGAAAACTTTAGCAATGTTCAGAAAAAGTTCTATGATTGTTATTTAAAAACATATATATTCTGTTCTCAGCATCAACAAATATCTTGGTTAAATGTGTTCAGGTGTGTTGGCTGCGCTTACTATTTGGCCACACCTGATCTTACGGAGTGATTGTTTCCTTTGAAATGGGTTTTGTTTGAATAGACCAAAATGTACAGCTTTGTATGCGTAACAAAACACAGCATCCTAGCTCTATCCTGGTGGTGCAGTAGACAAATTCCAGTGATAGAGAACAGGAGCACACAGGTTCAAATCTCAATGATGCTGTATCAGAATTATTTTAAACAGTTTACATGATTAATGCCTAAACAAGTTAATGTCCTACCCAAAATAAGTCTTATTGGAACATTCAGTGAAGGTTTTTAGAAAGTTATTCAAAAACCTCAAAATTTCGTTCTTAGACTGTTAAGAAAACTTTCAATAATAACCACTACAAAACTTTAACAATATTTAGAAAATGTTCTCAGAATGTTATTAAATTACCTTCAAATAACCTATAATTTGCATTGTCAGAGCATTAATAAAACCTCCCAGGAAAACTTTCTTTGAACCTTCCAGAGTAAAACGTTCTCAGAACCTCCTTGCAATCTCCAAATACATTTTCACAGAGCAAGCAAAATGTTCAGTTTTACCAGTCAGGAAATGTTTGGCTTCATTCCCACAACCAATGTGAAACCAAAACCATCTGTTCCCACAACTTCCAAGGAACCAAATGTGCTAGCTGGGATCATAGCGTTTTTTTTTATAGCTTTAGGCTACATTATTTATTTCATCATTAGAGCGGACTGTTTATCAAATTGGTTGGCTCCTGTTTCACAGAGGTGTCGTAATGATAGCTGCCTTTCTCTGGGAAATTTGACAGTTATGTTGCGCACTGTCGATGCCTCACGTCCAACTGCCAACAATGCATCCGGTGGAAATATTACTGCCAGGGCATAGACATTGGCACAGAGATCTTTCATTTCAATGGGAACAGGCTTCAATTTAGAGACATACCTCAACTCACTGTAATTCAGTAAATTGTGAACTGCTGACATCCTTTATTTTTGTGCTAATCCTTAAGGTGTAGTCAGGGTTTTCTCTGTTTTGTTTTCAATATGACTAAAATGTATTTTTCTCTCTCTGTACCCCACACTGATTGACAGACTCAACAGGTTGACCACTGAAAATTAAGATGGCCCACCATTTCCTAGCTAACAAAATCTCTATGCCAGACGACCCCATCAGCAGAAACTCACCGAAAGTCCCAAAAAGCGCCATGAAAACGCCAACATCAACCTCCGAGAAAGTCCCCACAGAGAAATCCAACAACAACAAGAAGGACTGTAGCGTCGTCGTGACGACTGTCCCGTTAATCAACGAGATGCAGCTGACAGCGGCCACAGGTGGGGCGGAGATGTCGTGCTACCGGTGCACAGTGCCATTCGGCGTGGTGGTCCTCATTGCCGGTATTGTGGTAACTGCTGTGGCGTACATGTTCAACTCACACGGCTCCACCATCTCGGTGCTGGGGCTGGTTCTGCTGTCGGCCGGGCTGGCTCTACTGGGGTCCAGTGCCGTCTGTTGGAGGGTCCGGCTGGGGCAGAAGAAGGACCGGAGGAGGGAGAGTCAGACGGCCCTCATGTCCAACCATGGTGTCTGTGTGGTCTGAGCCCTGAGGGAGATAGGGACTGTTAAATGGAAGTTTGAACAATTTGAAGTTTGAATGAAGAGGTAATGAACAGAGACTACTAGAGAGAGATGAGGGATGTCAGAGGGGGTTGGGTATGAAGGACATTGTCCAAAACAGATGCTTAGCTGAAGGACTAGAATGGCCTAGAAAGACCATATGTACTGTAGGTAAGATCCTATCTGTAAGGACTAGAGTGGCCTACAAAGACTGGCAGGTAGCCTAACAGTTAAAAGAGTGTTGAGCCAGTAACCAAAAGGTTGCTGGTTTGAATCCCTGAGCTGACTAGATGAAAAATATGTTGCTGTACCCTTTAGCAAAACAAGTACAACCCTAATTACTCTGGATAAGAATGTCTGCTAAATTATTTTAAAAATCATGAAGATGGAATAACCAAATTATTGGAGAGGAAGGATGGAGTAGGGTGAATTTGCCCCTAGATTCTGGCTTTTTTCATTTTCCTCAATAATGGTTAAGGTTAGGATTGGGGTAGAGCAAGCTGATCCTAGATCTGTACTTAGGGGAAACTTCACCCTGGAGCAGAAAGGATAGTTGCACGGAGGACCATGATTCTCCATTCTACTATACTCATGCATTTCATGTGCTGCATCTGTGACTCTATGGCTGCTCAATTGATGTTTCAAGTGAACATTTCATAGGTACTTAAGGTTATGTCTTAGATATGTAGACAGTAGCTGACTTTACAGGGTCAAATCACCCTTTATTACTACGTAAAGTGAACCTAGGAAGTGATTGCCTAAATGAAGTCAATGTATCTCTCAAGTTCGATATGCATGATTTTTTATGCTTCCAATGTACTTTTGTAACTGCCTATTATGCCTACTATTGATTAATTTGATACAGTTTGTGCCAAACTGTGTTAGTATAGTACAAGACCATAGCTGTGGCAAAGAAAGTTGTGGTTTCATATGTACCATTGTACTCTGGTAAAGTTGTATTTTCATGATATTTATGACAAATCTGTTGATATATATTTGGAATATTTGTGCCACTACACTTAAGATGTTAAATCCATGTGCCAATAAATCTGTCAATCAACCAATAAATCAATCAACCAATCAAATTACATTTTATTCATATATATCCCTATTAACAAAAACATCAGTATCAGTAACTAAGACTAAGCCATTTCACGTTGCTCTCTGCATATTGTATTTCTAAATCAAGTTTGGGGAGTTTGAGGGGGCTGGACAGTGGTAGTGGGGTGGGGCAGTGGGGGTAGTTGTATTTATAGTGTGTGTTTACGTTGCTTAGCATCCTTCCAACGCCAACGGAGATAATCAAATCATTGGGTTGCGTCACTGTGGGGCTACCGGCTACAACACGTTGTCGCTTCCAAGGCTCTAACTTTATCTCCACTGGAATGGAGCAGGCAGGGAATGTTATGGGAAGAGAGGGGGGCAGAGAGCGGGGGCAGAGTGAGCAAGGAAGAGAGAGAGAGAGAGAGAGGCAGAGAGGGGGAGGAAGAGAGAGGCATAGGGAGAGAGAGGGAGAGAGAGAGAGAGAGAGAGAGAGAGGGAGAGAGAGAGAGAGGCAGAGAGGGGGAGGAAGAGAGAGGCATAGGGAGAGAGAGGGAGAGAGAGGGAGAGAGAGAGAGAGAGAGAGAGAGAGAGAGAGAGGCAGAGAGGGGGAGGCAGAGAGAGGCATAGGGAGAGAGAGGGAGAGAGAGAGAGAGGGAGAGAGGCAGAGAGGGGGAGGAAGAGAGAGGCAGAGGGAGAGAGAGGGAGAGAGAGAGAGAGAGAGAGAGTTGCATCACCCTGACACCAGAACTGTAGATCCAACAGTCATCACTTTGAGAGTTCTCAATAAATACACAAGGGAGTATTCTCTTACAATCCACATAAACACACACACAGAGTCCCAGTACTTGACGTAACTGTGGAGGATAAAATAGACGTAGGTGATGAAATGTGCAATGATACAGTAGTAGAAAATTAAGTCATGATGTCCATTGGCTTAATATAGAGCATTACTTTTGACCAGTTGTGCACTACACGGGGGGGGGGGGGGGGGGGGGGGGCATTTCAGACGCACACTAACCCCAATTGGGCAATAGTTAGATAGAACCCTATATAATCCTGTTAGCCTGAGTGCCAGCCTGTTTGTTCATCCCAACTCCATATGACAGCAATGGAGTACACAAGAGCACAGACAGATCTGTTCCACTCAGTCCCTCCCTTCCTGAGAACATTGTTGGTGTCGGATTCAGGAACCAGAGGTGTGGCAGCAGTGTCCCCACTATCTCACGCACACACACACACACACACACACACACACACACACACACACACACACACACACACACACACACACACACACACACACACACACACACACACACACACACACACACACACACACACACACACACACACACACACACACCTTGTTCCCTGTGAAAGGGCCTGGCAGGCTACCACAGGGAAATGGCAAATGGACTAACTATTAAAAGGACTAAGGGATCAGAGAGAGAACAGGAAGTAGGTTAGTGAGACTGTGAGACTACACACCCTTTACTAAAACTTTGAACAATGCCCCTCCACTCCACCCCAATGCCCCCAGATGCCAATTGTCATCACTGGGCACCGCGCTCTGTTAATTTAAGTGAATATGATCCTCAGCATTGGTTATATAATGATACTGTAGTTATATCAGTAAAGTTGCGATGAGGACCATGACACAGTGCTATTCGCAATTTGACGTTTGCTGCAATGCAATTTGACAAATGTCTAGAATCTAGAGTCAACAGGAGTTTGTGAGATGATGCAGTTATAGTGTTTTATAACGTTTTCTGTTACATGTTTGCAATATTACAATAAAAACCTGATTATGTGGTTCCAAGTTTTCACATTGCTTGTCTCCGGCAGGTGTAGTTGCTATGAAGTAGGAACATTGCTAGCCAATGACAGTCAGTCCCTTTATTGGTGTAATGGAGCTAATTTCCTACCTGCTCCTCTCCTCTGCCCGGGTCAATGCAACCATGTTGCTATAACAAAAGGAACAAAGTATCTGGCCAATTAACTGTGTGTGTATGTATGTGTGTGTGCGTGCTTTGGTGTGTGTGAGACAGTGGCTCACTTCCTGAGAAGTCAAAAGTCATTCTCATTAACTTCCTGTTCCTGTTTTCAGACTTCAGTCAGCATGGCAATACAGACCCCTTTTGTTACGCCACGATCCCATGATTCATTTAGTGGTGATTTGGAATATAAAATAACTTAGAACTTCTGTTCCTAAAATGCATTAGTACTTTTGATGTCAGTACACTCTACCCACATTATGAGTACTTGAAAGCATGAGAGTACTTTTAACAGCTGTCCCAAAAACTCCTTTAAACTTCTGAGATTTCCCCACATCTGCACTTGAGCTGCAACCTTGTTGGTGGGTTTAATTTCAAAAGCCTTTTATTTGGGGCCGAGTTTGGAGGGATGTAGGCGTTGCTGGATCTCCAAGAGGGAGGAGGACTGTGAGAGGAGGTCTGTGGTTACGTCACAAATGGTGCCCTTTTCCCCATAAGGCAAAATTTGTGCACTATATAGGGATTAGGGGGCCATTTGTGATTCAGACAAAGTTTGTGAGTTCAGCTGTGACCTCTAGCATCAAATTTGTATTTGATTTATTTAACCTTTATTTAGCCAGATGAGTTAAGAACAGTCTTGAAAGAAGATCGCTTGTTAATGTTTGTGACAGCCAGGGTTCAAACTGAAATGTCCATCTTTTGATTAAAACATAATGTGCAGACTATTTCCACAACTAAACAGTCTGAGATACAAACAGTACAAGGAAATAGAAAGTTCACTACATTCTTATTGGCATGATTCTTTAGGGACCAGAAACAGTTTACATAAAAATGTCAAAGTAGGAGTGCTGATCCAGGATCAGGTCCCCTCTGTTAAACACTTCTTAGGGCTGCAATCCCGTTAACGGGATTGATATGACAACAGCCAGTGAAAGTGCAGGGCGCCAAATTTAAAACAACAGAAATCTCATAATTACAATTCCTCAAACATACATGTATCTTATACCGTTTTAAAGGTAATCTTGTTGTTAATCCCACCACAGTGTCAGAATACAAATAGGCTTTACAGCGAAATCAACACAAACGATTAAATTAGGTGACCACCAATTCACAGTAAAACACAGCCATTTTTCCAGCCAAAGAGAGGAGTCACAAAAAGCACAAATAGAGATAAAAATGAATCACTAACCTTTGATGATCTTCATCAGATGACACTCATAGGACTTCATGTTACACAATACATGTATGTTTTGTTCGATAAAGTGCATATATATCTAAAATAAATCTCAGTATACATTGACGCGTTACGTTCACTAGTTCCAAAAACATCCGGTGATATTGCAGAGAGCCACATCATTTTACAAAAATACTCATTATAAATGTCGATGAAAATACAATTCTTAGACAGGGAAATATAGATATACCTATCCTTAATGCAACCACTGTGTCAGATTTTAAAAAAACTTTACGGAAAAAGCAAACCATGTAATAATCTGAGTGGGCGCTCAGAAAAAAATTAATAATTATCCGCCATGTTGGAGTCAACAGAAATCAGAAATCACATCAGAAATATTCCCTTACCTTTGATGATCTTCATCAGAATGCACTCCCAGGAATCGTAGTTCCACAATAAATGCTTGATTTGTTCAATAATGTCCATTATTTATGTCCAAGTAGCTACTTTTGTTAGCACGTTTAGTACCCAAATCCAAACGCTTGTGCAGGTCCAGCCGAACGTCGGACGAAAACTTCAAAAAGTTATATTACAGGTCGAAGAAACTTGTCAAACTAAGTATAGAATCAATCTTTAGGATGTTGTTATCATAAATATTCAATAACGTTCCAACCGGAGAACTCCTATGTCTGTAGAGAAGCAATGGAACGCAGGTCGCTATCATGTGAAATGCATGTGACCAGGATCTGGCTCTCTACCAGTAGAAGCCTCATTCAAGTTTCTAAAGACGGTTGACATCTAATGGAAGCCCTAGGAAGTGCAACTTGATCAATATCCCACTGTGTATTTGTTTGGATTTCTTCTCAGGTTTTTGCCTGCCATATGAGTTCTGTTATACTCACAGACATATTTCAAAGAGTTTTAGAAACTTCAGAGTGTTTTCCATCCAATACTAATAATAATATGCATATATTAGCAACTGGGACTGAGGAGCAGGTTGTTTACTCTGGGCATCTCTGGGCACCTTTCATCCAAGCTACTCAATACTGCCCCTGCAGCCATAAGAAGTTAATATAATGTTATACATTATTATCTAAAATCCCCTCCTACTCTGACACTCTTTGTGAATACGGGCCCAGATGCTTAGCTTCCTAGCTTTTTACTACAGTAGAAACTTCACAGGGGGTATTTAAATTATGTCCAGTTCCAGTGATTCACATAGACAAAGACCTGTTCAAATACTTTTGCTTCAAGCTTTGTAGTGAACTCCTAAAGACCATGCAGCTACCCAGAAAACATGTCCACGTTAGCACGATGTGGGCCCAATCTGGGTGACAATATTAACGCCACATAGACTGCCCACATTGGGCCGATGCGCCTTTGCTCATCGGCTCCACATTGGCCCAGTATTGGCAGTCCATATCTGATGAGGGCAGCCCTCACTTTGCCTGAATATATATATATATATATATATATATATATATATATATATATATATATATATACATATACATACAAACCCCCTACAATTTTTTCCATGACATACCAAGTTAATACGATATCTGAGTGAGAGTGACAAACAAAATCAATGGGGGTCTCCATGGAGGTTAGGGCCCATGGGCATGAGCCCTGAGTGCCCAGTCGATAATTCGACCATGATTACTACATGTTTAGAATCTAAAACATTATAGCTTCTTCTTCGATGAGGTTTAACAGCGGTTGGCGGCAAGGTAGCCTAGTGGTTAGAGCGGTGGACTAGTAACCGGAAGGTTGCAAGTTCAAACCCCCGAGCTGACAAGGTACAAATCTGTCCTTCTGCCCCTGAACAGGCAGTTAACCCACTGTTCCTAGGCCGTCATTGAAAATAAGAATTTGTTCTTAACTGACTTGCCTGGTAAAATAAAATAAATAACCGCCACCTACTAGACTGGAGTACAACTCCCTTATACTTTGCTTGAAAAAATAAATAAATACACAAATACCCTACCATCTAACACTACACTCACAAACAAATCTAAAAACAACACCACCCTACTCCACTATTTAAATCTATTTAGTCCTACCTCAGGCCAACAACCTGAAAGGATGGGACACCACCACTTAACACACCTTGTAACTCTTCTGATGTCAAGTCTCGCACACCCATATACCTCTCTGCAGCTGCCACTACATCCTCAATCTTCCATCCCTGCAGTACAGTTGATAACCATTGCTATAAATGCTAAAATCCAATCTTACTGAAACATATATCACTTGTTGGCCTATCCCTCTGTACTGGTACAGATCTACTACTGACACCACTCCACTCAGATCCCTAACCCTTGTCCCTTGACCCATCTTCCTCTACTTTTTCACTGCCTCAGCATACGACAACTTTTGCACCACTCTAAACCTGGAAACCTCAACCTGCCTCTTTCTCAAGGGACATATCTGATCCCCACCCCCATGGGCACCCCTACAATTAACATATACCACTTCCTTCCCCAATGCTACCTATTCCTTTGTCTTATGCCCTTCTGAACACTTCTGACACCTAGGAACCTCACTCCTACAGACTTTTACCACATGCACATAAGCTTGACACCTTTAACAACCGATTCCACAGCACCCAACACTGTTTTCACCCACCCTGAAACCACAAATGGATCAGCCTAAAGGCAAGGGTCCACTTTTTCAAAAACAATTCACTCCTACTGTCACAGACTCATCTTTATCCTGACCCTCATTGCAAGCCTCGGGCTCCAAGAACACCATACCTACCCCCTCCGATACTTCGCCCTCATTCACTTCAGCTCATTATGTCTTCAGCTCACTATGCTTACACTTTCTGCCATTCATCTTTAACAAACCATCTCCCCTTTTGTCCGCCATTTTTAACCGACTCAAGCTCACCGTCTTCCTCCCTCTCTATTAGACCTCCTCTGCCTCTCTTTTTCCCTCAAGTCCTCCTCCGTATTCCAAGTATATGTCTCCTTATGATAATACTGCAATTCTCCTGTCATACATCTTGTTCTTGCATTCTCAAGGGACGCCATTTAACCGGCTGTCACAATCTCCGTACAATCAGCACGAACCCCTCGGGATGTAACGCTCAACAGTGTATTCCACTTATAATGCACTGCATCGTCTTGATGTTATTTCTTTATTAAAAACTATCGCAACGCTTATCAATTTCAAACAAGCGCATTCTTCCAAACAACATCTCGTGTTGATAGCTCACCGAATGTGATTCAGCCTGCCTTCTCTGTGAAAATTATTCCTGCTGATGGAACAAGACCGTACTACTCTAACCTTCAACAGTAAGTTGAGACCCCCGACTGGTCGCCTATGTCGACTTATGGCTAGGGCCGGCTCTGCAGGTAACTAGTATCTGCACTGTAAAACCAGAAGTTCTGGCTGCTTCAGTTAAGAAACTGAAATAGCTTAAGTGAGCAGTACTACCTTCATATGAGTAATACAAGTGCAGTTTGTTTTAGTACAGTGTACTTACATTTAACACCCCCACTAAGCCAGGCCTCCAATCATTTCCCGGTGTGCCTTGGCTCTTTAAATTAATTGTAGAGTTACCAACCATGACTGAATTTGCTGGTGACAGAGACATTGTTGTTGAATTAATTTATTAGTGAGTGAGTTCCTAGGTGAATATTATCATTGAAACATTTTATATATTGTAAGGCCTAATGCAGTGGCCTGAAACTCATAGTATGAAGGTCACATCAGGCCTTGCAAGAAGTGTTGCAAAATTCCACAAGATTTCCAGTAATCTTCCAACCAGGAGTTCTGGAAAACCTGGGAAATGTTTCAGAATTTTGCCACCCTAAATCTAAATGGAATCTAGCCAGTGTTACGCTAACCAACAGTTGACATTTGAATTCACCCACAACCCACATACAGTTGAAGTCAGAAGTTTGCATACACCTTAGCCAAATACATTTCAACTCAGTTTTTCACAATTCCTGACATTGAATCCTAGTAAAAATCCCCTGTCTTAGGTCAGTTAGGGTCACCACTTTATTTTAAGAATGTGGAATGTCAAAATAATAGTAGAGAGAATTTTTTATTTCAGCTTTTTTATTTCTTTCATCACATTCCCAGTGGGTCAGAAGTTTACATACACTCAGTTAGTATCTGGTAGCATTGCCTTTAAATTGTTTAACTTGGGTCAAACATTTTGGGTAGCATTCCACAAGCTTCCCACAATAAGTTGGGTGAATTTTGGCCCATTTCTCCTGACAGAGCTGGTGTAACTGAGTCAGATTTGTAGGCCTCCTTGCTCGCACACGCTTTTTCAGTTCTGCCCACAAATATTCTATAGGATTGAGGTCAGGGCTTCGTGATGGCCACTCCAATACCTTGAAGTTGTTGTCCTTAAGCCATTTTTGCCACAACTTTGGAAGTATGCTTGGGGTCATTATCTATTTGGAAGACCCATTTGCGACCAAGCTTTAACTTCCTGACAGATGTTTTGAGATGTTGCTTCAATATATCCACATAATTTCCCTCCCTCATCATGTCATCTATTTTGTGAAGTGCACCAGTCCCTCCTGCAGCAATGCACCCCCACAATATGATGCTGCCCCCCCGTGCTTCACGGTTGGGATGGTGTTCTTCGGCTTGCAAGCATCCCTCTTTTTCCACCAAACATAACGATGGTCTTTATGACCAAACAGTTCTATTTTTGTTTCATCAGATCAGAGGACATTTCTCCAAAAAGTACGATCTTTGTCCCCATGTGCAGTTGCAAACCGTAGTCTGGCTTTTTAATGGCGGTTTTGGAGCAGTGGCTTCTTCCTTGCTGAGCGGCTTTTTCAGGTTATGTCGATATAGGACTCGTTTTACTGTGGATATAGATACTTTTGTACCTGTATCCTCCAGCATCTTCACAAGATCCTTTGCTGTTGTTCTGGGATTGATTTGCACTTTTCGCACCGAAGTACGTTCATCTCTAGGAGACAGAACGTGTCTCCTTCCTGAGCGGTATGACGGCTGCGTGGTCCCATAGTGTTTATACTTGCGTACTATTGTTTGTACAGATGAACGTGGTACCTTCAGGTGTTTGGAAATTCCTCCCAAGGGTGAACCAGACTTGTGGAGGTCTACAATTGTTTTCTGAGGTCTTGGCTGATTTCTTTTGATTTTCCTTGGATGTCTCACAAAGAGGCACTGTGTTTGAAGGTAGGCCTTGAAATACATCCACAATCCTCCAATTGACCCCAATGATGTCAATTAGCCTATCAGAAGCTTCTCAAGCCATTACATCATTTCTGGAATTTTCCAAGCTGTTTAAAGGAACAGTCGATATAGTGTATGTAAACTTCTGGCCCACTGGAATTGGGATACAGTGAGTTATAAGTGAAATAATCTGTCTGTTAACAATTGTTGGAAAATTACTTGTGTCATGCACAAAGTAGATTTCCTTGCCAAAACTATAATTTGTTAACAAGGAATTTGTGGAGTGGTTGAAAAATGAGTTTGAATGACTCCAACCTAAGTGTATGTAAACTTCCGACTTCAACTGTATATAATGACTGCCAGAGTTAGGAACTGTAGGAGGAGACACTAAGCCATTTAAACTGGAATGACAATTTCAGCAACGGTGCAAAAATGAAATGATTGGATTAGTTTAGAAATGTTTTATTTATCTTTGTGTAGCATAACATTTAATCCATCAATCACTCAATGTACATGCAAAAACACAGATATTAAAAACTATTCCAAAACATCAACCTTCAATGGATCATGCTGGGGAAAAAGTGCATTTGTTATCATTAAAAAATGTATTTGGTGTGACTTTCATTTAGTTTTGAGTCAGAACCATATTTAAGTAATAATGACCATTCATTGACTTTGATTACAACTTACCAGAAGTATTTGAGTTAAAAATGCCTTGGGGTTTACAGTGTGCAACAAATTATATTTAAGAAAGTAACCTATCCAAAGCGCTCATCTCAATTGTTGAACTTAATTTGCTGTCCAATAGGTGGTGACACGTTGTGTTATAGTGACCCTGCCACTGTGACTTTATGATCCAGCAGTGGCTTCCATCAAAGGTGAGACTTAAAAGAAACAGCTTTTGGTACTTTCTGTCCCCAACAGGCATCCTTCTGTTGATCTCGTCATGTCCTTGCAGACTTGATTTCTGTTCTATCATCCCTTGTGGTCACCGGTCAAAACCACAGAATGTTTTAGCCTGGTGGTCCAGTCCACCATGCACACAGTCCCTAAAAGGAATGCCCTTAAACTTTGTGTCCTTTCTACACAAGATACTATGTTCTCATACACAAAGCACTTTACCAAACTATTACAGTAGGGGAGAGTGGGGTATGTTGAGCCATTTTTTTTACTTTCAGCATCACTACATCAAGTGGAATATAGTATCCTTTCTAACAAAGATATATTTATTTCAGGATGTTGTGTATCCCTGGAAATCATCTGAATTAATGTAAACATAATAGTTTGAAAACTGCATTTGAGTGTGTGTGTGTTATGTTGACAGTCCAACAATAATTATGTCCTCCATTTAACTTGTGTATAATTTGGCTTCCAGCAAGGCTACTGTATGTGCAGTCGACAAAATTAAAATGGTGGCTTAAGTTATTAAACTGAGCTATTTTAATAATTGTCAGGAATTCAAGGTTGTCGGAGAGGCGTGGATTAACACGATGCACAAAGCCTTCATATCCACTCTGATCTGATCCCTCACTCTCTATCATTTGCTCTCTCTCCCCGATGCCATCATATCTCTCTCTCTCTCTCTCTCTCTCTTCTCTCTCTCTCTCTCTCTTCTCTCTTCTCCCCCCAAAGGCTCAGGCTCCTCTGGCCGGTACCCTGTCGTTTCTTCCTTGTGCGGCAGCGGGATATGAAGCATCACCATGGGTTTCATGGAATTCTACCTTGAGATTGACCCCGTGACCCTGAACCTCATCATCTTGGTGGCCAGCTATGTCATCCTCCTTCTCGTTTTCCTCATCTCCTGCATCCTGTACGACTGTCAGGGGAAGGACCCCACCAAGGAGTACGCCCCCGCGCCCCCTGCGCCACCCAGCCAGTCACCCATACGCCTGGTGATCATGCAGAACTCTCCTACCTCGTCTCGCTGTGAGCGGCAGAGCAGCAAGAGTCAGACCCAGAACCAGAACAACACGGCTCCTCCAGAACCCAGCAGGAACGACTACGAGCCACCAGCGCTGACTCCCACCCCCGAGCTGGGGAGGGAAAAGAGAAGCACCCTGGTCTGACAAGGAGAGGGGAATGAGGTGGTGGGTCCATGACTGAAGAGAAGATAGATACTAAGTACTGGAAATAGACAATGAGGAGGAGAGAGAGAGGAGAGATTTGGTTGTATAGACAAGGACTGGACTGGACTGGATGTCATTAATTGCTGCTGTTTTGTATTTTCCTTTTGATATCGCTGAGGGGAAAGCTAAGAAGGTAAGCAGGCAGTTGTTGTTGGTGTGTGTGTGTGTGTGTGTGTCCCTTTTGCCCTCAGAACAGCCTCAATTTGTCGGGCATGGACTACAAGGTGTTGAAAGCGTTCCACAGGGATGCTGGCCTATGTTGACTCCAATGCTTTCCATAGTTGTGTCAAGTTGGCTGGATGTCCTTCGGGTGGTGGACCATTCTAGATACACACGGGAAACTCTTGAGAATGAAAAACTCAGCAGTGTTGCAGTTCTTGACACACTCAAACCAGTGCGCCTGGCACCTACTACCATACCCCGTTAAAGGGTACTTAAATCTTTTGTCTTGCCCGTTTAACCCTCTGAATGGCACACATACACAATCCATGTCTCAATTGTCTCAAGGTTTAAAAATCCTTCTTAAACCTGTCTCCTCCCCTTCATCTACACTGATTGAACTGACATCAATAAGGGATCATAGCTTTCACCTGGACTCACCTGTTCAGTCTATGTCATGGAAAGAGCAGGTGTTGTTCCTAATGTTTTTTTTACACTCAGTGTAGTTCAAAGTTGGCATTGGTGAATGCAAGTAACAAAAAATGTGTCAATCCCTAATGCATATGTTTTACACTGGGTTCCCCTGTCAAATCAATCAATATATCCAGGCTGTTACCACAGTGTGTGAGTCATCAATGTGATTGGTTAATTGAACACATTTGTTTAATGGAAGGAGACATGCATGGAAACATTAGCCCAATTCCTTTTGTGGGATGTTTGGAAGAACATGCAAATAGAATAGTGATATGAGACAGTAAAGTGCTTTTAACCTTAAGTCTTGCATGCAGGTGTGCCCTGGCATGTAGGGAAGCTGCAGTAAGGGAATCCCCCACCCACATGTATGCTCACAGACATGGAGACAGATAAACAGACAAACAAACTCACGCACACACACACACACACACACACACACGCACGCACACAATTTGGCATGCAAAATTTGATAAATGATGAATGATCGGATAGACACACAATGAATGCATAACAGCAATCCAAGAAGAGGCAGACAGTGAGACACTGGGGGACCACTCCCCTATGATAAGAACATTCAGTGACCACCAGACCCTACTATCATCCCCAACCCCCACTACTATAACAAGTCTCAGTCTCTAAGCCGTCTGCTTCTGTTGAAACCTGTCCATCCTTGGCCCTCCAAATCCTGCTTTATCCCGCAGGCACAAACCCCATCAGCAAAATGAATGTAGCCTGAGAGCACAAAGCCTCCCAGTCAATGAATGAATGCATGTCTGGCTTCACTCTGTCAATGATTGAAGTATATTAGGTTTTAACATATGAGCGTGATGTAAAAGCACTGTGAAACATTGGCTATTGTAAAAGAGTTAAAGCCAGACGCACTTTCATCCAGAGTGACTCATGATAGGTGCATTCATATAAGGAGGCTAAAAAACAGACCCACCGGATGTGTTCCAAATGGCACCCTATTCCCTACATAGTGCACTACCTTTGACCAGAGCTCTGGTCAAAAGTAGTGCACTATATATGGAATAGGGTACAGCTCTGATCAAAAGTAGTGCACTATATAAGGAATATGGTGTATTGAGACACATACACATTTATGGTAAACATTTTTATGAGGGGCTTTCCAAAAAGGCAACCTTGCATATTTAAATAATCTGTTTTAGTGATCAAAGGAGTGAAGCTATTTCAAAGAGGAGCACTTTGAAAGCCTCAGTTCTGCGATAATTGTGTCATGTTGAATTGTACGTTTCCTCCATGTTATGTCCCTAAGCCATCAGCAGTAACGTCTGGTGCCCGCTGGGACAGATGTGGACACTTTAGCATATAGATAGTTTTACTTACACAAATGCATGTGCTACCAGGGACCCCTGTGGCAGTTTAAAATAGAGATGTAGTGTGGATTACATAAAATAAAGAGCATGACTAGAAGAGACATGACTAGAAGAGAGACGCCTTAATAAAAACATTTCAATTTGAACTACTACCCCATCTAGTGTCCGTTTAAAAGCCTAACATTGGGCTTTTCTTGTAGTGTCCAGTGTTACATCTGATGTTCCGTAGTTGCTTGCCCTGCCTTGTCCATATTCCCCATCGCTGATCCCTTGTAGGTGGCAGCCAGCTGGAGAATTCGCTTGAACCCTGCAGCTTGTCAGAGCTCAACTTAGCCAATAGCCATCATATTTGCCTTAACTGCAACAGGTGTAGGATCTTAATTTGATCACCCTGTTTTGCAGGAAATGTAAACTTGTAGTGTATTCAAGATTTTAAAAGGCTTCTAAGTTTGTAATGTCCACTTAAAAATGTCAGACTTGATTTGCCCTAACTACAAAAATGCAATTCTGCAGCTTAACAAAACGTTGGACTAATTACACAATAGCACTTGCATTGTAGCCTGTTTTGACATTTTTATTATGAAATTGCACTTATCCAGCCTACATGCTTGTAAATACCCTTTGCTATGTTAATATGTGATCTTGTCTGAATGTTTTATGACTGCTGCAGAATGTCATTAATGCTTTCTGAATCTGAAAAATCTCCTTTACTTATAATCCACCCAATAGTACACATTTTCTGTTGCTGCGGGATTATTTTCCTGCTGTTAGAAATTACTCAAATGAATATCCTACACCTGTAGTTACAGTAGCTAACATGCATAAAGTAAGGTTTAGGGCTAGTGTTTGGGTTAGCTCGCTAGTTAGTTTCGATGCTGTAATAGCTTGCTATATCATCTCTACTAATGCATCAACTGAAGCTATACATCAGTTGAAGGTAATGTCTCCTCTCGCTGTCTTTCCCCAGGGCAGCAGACCAGTGTGCAGTCATCACCACTCAGAAACCAGAAGATCTCGGACATTATGGAATCACTCTTCTCTCCTGTTCACCCCATCGCTACACCGTTGGGCATGAATATGTCAAAGGGCCAGACAACGATGCCCTGCCACACCTCACTAAGAAGGAACCACCTTGAGATCAGAATCTACAGTACACGTATAATGAAGGAACTATGAACTCACAGAGAACTGCAATACCTACAATACCGTTCTCTTCGTCCACTGGAAAACGACATATTCCATGCACCTTTTCTGCTGTAATTCTTGAAAAATAATTATAGTGTCTAGCTTCTTGGACAAAACAGTGTCTACATTGTAATTGATATGCTGCACTTGAATGACAATGACTGTTTAGGACTAGGTGTACAACTCTTTCAATGAATGCCAGGCCCCTTGGCAGCTAGCTACTGTACTAAATGGAAATTTAGCTGACACTTTAATCCAAAACAGATTAAAGTTAATACATATTCAGAATATGTGGTCAATTGTGGGAATCAAACCGTCAACTCAAACCAATCAACCAACGAACCAACCAACGAAACAATCAACTGACTAACCAACCATTCAACCAACTAACTAACTAACCAAACATCAGAACCATTCAATTGGCTTGTTCGACATCGCAGCTGACAGTGCAGGTGACTGCCGACTGACTGATCTACAAACCACCTTGCATCACAAACAACTACTCATTATAATTTGTAGATCAGTCGGACAGTTACAATTTATCCAGGATACATTATGGTTTCGCAAAGATTGTCTATTATATTCACGATTGTCGATCGACCGCTCTAACAATAGAAATACATGTCCTCAAAGATGAAAGGCAGGTGGGAGGAAGCTAGATAAGGTGGGACCATTCTGGCCAATGAGAGGGCAGATATGCGTGTGAACAACAGGCCATAGAGCTAGATAGAGGACTCATATTTGTATCTGTGGTGTTATAGCGTCTGTGACAGCATGGGCAGCACCATTGAAACTATGTCCATTTCAAGGTAGTCCACTTTCTTATTCATCGGCTGATTGCTCCCAACTCATAGGAATCCCCACATAGTTGACAACTTTAAAATGGTGGAAGCCCTCAATGGCAATATGCATTTTAAGACAGGTTATGTCCATCATGAGCCATCCATCTGTCTCTATCACAACAGGCATAACTCCAAAATAAAGTTTTTTTTTTGTTGAAATGCCAGTTGCGTCCACTTATATCAGTGTATTTGAGACAATTGAACCATTATGAAACTTCTATTAGATCAAATAAGCCTCAGGTAGAAAATTAGCAATTCAATTCGACACTCTCTCATTGACCTCCATACAAACATTTCTAAATTCGTGGGCTTATTTTTCGTAGACAGCTTCGCCTCTTTCTCTCTGGCCATTGTCACTACATGACTATCCTCCTCTGCTGGGCCACAACAAGCCTCAGTCATGTCAAGTCATTTGCTCTGCCATGAGATTGCCACGACTTTGAGTCGCAACAGCTTCCATGTAGTCCAGCTACTTTATGGAATCTGGGGGAGTCTTTGAGCCACAATGGTACATCAGTTTCCGGTTAGACCAGCTACTTCCTTAAAACTGGTGGGGAGGGATATAGAGACTGACATTGACTGGAGCAGGATGTGATGTGACTGTCCTCCGCTCAGCCACATCAAGACTCAGTCACATCAAGTCATCCACTCTGCCACGACTTTGAAAAGAACCAAGTCAGAGAGTCCTGCCACCGAGGGACTCGACATGCTAAAAAAGCCTCTTACGTAAAACATTTTTTTATTTGAAATACTATGGCCTTCTCAGCTCGGTTCCCATCAAGACCAACCAATGACATGACCAATCACAGCACCCCATTTGCAATGTGAATTGTAGCAAATTATATTTCCCACGGGTTTGAGGAATTAGTCAGACTCAACTCCACAGAGTATTATAAAGCGAGGGCTATGTATTCCTTCTGATATCTGCTCTGCTTTTGTCCTCTCTGCAGGGTTACAAACATTTACTCTTCTAAACAGACCAATTTGTTTTGGTCATAGTCTGGGCTTGACATCAGTGGTAGTGGTACTAATAAGGTGTGGACATCAGTTAAGTGACTTAGTCTTGTACGGGAGATGTGTGTGGCACACAAGAGGGAGGATTTAAAATCAAATTTGACTTGAGCCAATGTTCAAGTGAACTTGGTAGCCTGGGTCGTATTCATTTGGTATGAAATGGAAGCAAACAGGGAGGGACTACCTGGACTTTTTCAATAAGAAACGGTATTAGCTACATGTACACTAATGAATAAAACCCAGGTTTTGGGAAGGCGTTATACATATCATGTAA
The DNA here is from genome assembly GCF_002021735.2 of Oncorhynchus kisutch. NCBI lineage: Eukaryota > Metazoa > Chordata > Actinopteri > Salmoniformes > Salmonidae > Oncorhynchus > Oncorhynchus kisutch. The sequence goes on from NC_034184.2 coordinate 19,928,889, forward strand.
ATTACTAACTGTTGCTCTCAAAATACAGAATATAATTTATCAAATGTAATTTTTGTGGTACATTATTACTATAGTGCATGAATATATAGCACATTAAAAGTATCACAATAGTATGACTCGTCCAAGACCCTCTAAATAATATTGTATAAAAAAAAAAGAATAACTAAACTAGTTCCTGTGTTTGTGTAGGCTACATAAGGGAGAAAAAGAAATACATTCTACTGCGTCAGAATTTCAAAATGACTATACCAAACCAGCATTATACAGTACATATAACACACACACACACAGAGTACAGTAGTAGGCTATGCTATGGGAGTGGAAGAGAGACTTTTGGAAACAGTATGACATCTGATACTTTAAAAAAACAAGATCAGCTTTAGAGACATTTCTTTCTATGCTTTTTTCCCAAAATGTATGACATGCAGATGGTTATTGAATCCTATCTTGTCTTGTTGCTTTTTTTCTCGCCAGATGTCATAACGTGAAACCACCGAATTGAACCAAGAGGTAGATTGGTTCCAAATCGACCCGCCTTTTTTCATCACCCAAAGGAACACATAACTAGCAGATGATATCAACTGTTTTATTGTGATCATGAGAAACATAATCAAAAAGACAGCATGTAAGTGCCCTGGGGAACCCATCATCTGGGGAACAAATGCACACACAAAAACAAAAATCACACAAAAGGAACAAATGAACATGAGATTTAACATACAGTACAAGTCAAAAGTTTAGACACACCTCATTAAAGGGTTTTCTTATTTTCTACATTGTAGAATAATAGTAAAGACATCAAAACTATGAAATAACACAATAATAACACATAATAACACATATAAATTCTTCAAAGTAGCCACCCTTCACCTTGATGACAGCTTTGCACACTCTTGGCATTCTCTCAACCAGCTTCACCTTGACTGCTTTTCCAACAGTCTTGAAGGAGTTCCCACATATGTTGAGCTCTTGTTGGCTGCCTTTCCTTCACTCTGCGGTCCAACTCATCCCAAACCATCTCAATTGGGATGAGGTCAGATGATTGTGGAGGCCAGGTCCTCTGATGCAGCACTCCATCACTCTCTTTCTTGGTCAAATAGCCCTTACACAACCTGGAGGTGTGTTGGGTCATTGTCCTGTTTAAAAACAAATGATTGTCCCACTAATCCCAAACCAGATGGGATGGCGTATCGCTATAGAATGCTGTGGTAGCCATGCTGGTTAAGTGTGCCTTGAACTCTAAATAAATCACTGACAGTGTCACCAGCAAAGCACCCCCACACCTCCTCCTCCATGCTTCACGGTGGGAACCACACATGGTGGAGATCATCCGTTCACCTACTCTGCGTCTCACAAAGACATGGAGGTTGGAACCAAAAATCTAGTTGAATAGTTGATGTTGAGATGTGTCTGTGACTTGAACTCTGAAGCATTTATTTGGGCTGAAATTTCTGAGGTGCAGTTAACTCTGGGTCTTCCTTTCCTGTTGGTGGTCCTCATAAGATCCAGTTTTTATTTAACTAGGCAAGTCAGTTATGAACAAATTATTTTTTTACATTGACAGCCTACCCCAGCCAAACCCTAACCGGGCAACGACGCTGGGTCAATTGTGTGCCGCCCTATGGGACTCACAATCATGGCTGTGCTACAGCCCGGGTCAAACCAGGGTCTGTAGTGACGCCTCTAGCACTGAGATGCAGTGCCTTAGACTGCTGCGCCACTCAAGAGTCCCAGTTTTATCATAGTGCTTGTTGGTTTTTGAGACAATGTGGAAAATTGTAAAAAATAATAATAATTTAAAAAAAACTCTTGAATGAGTAGGTGTATCCAAACTTTTGACTGGTACTGTGAGTGTTTGTTTTTGGGACATTACATTATTCTATATCAAAACTACATACAAGTAAGAATTTAAAGACATCCAGATATCAATATTTTCTTAGACTACAGCAAATGAACAGTCCAACAAAACATACAAGACAAAATGGCCTGTCGGTTTCATTTGTAATGTGGTCTTTAGTAATGTCCAGGCAAAGTATCTAAAAAACTGCTTTTGTTAAAAGTGAACAAGTTCTTAATATACATAGTTTATTTTTAAAATACACAAGAAATACATATGTTGGGAAAAATACTGTACAAAAACATGAATATCTTTGTATAAACAATAAAACCTTTAATATATCAATATATCCTTTGTATACTGAAATGTTTTGGTCTGTAGTAAAGATAAAGTGATTAGGGTATATTCCACCGTACTGTATAGGCAACACCATTCAGTCGCCCCAACGTACTGTGTGACTTATCAGAGGAGGCTGCTGAGGGGAGGAAGGCTCATAATGGCAGAAACCGAGCAAATGGAAAGGCATCAAACACCTGCAGACCATGTGTTTGATACCATTCCACTGATTCCACTCCAGTCATTACCACGAGCACGTTCTCCCCAATTAAGGTGCCACCAACCTCCTGTGTTTGTTATATACTGTAGTACATCTGTTACATTCATCTCGTTGGGTCACAGATAGCATCTGTGCAGTGTCCATAATAGGACAGTCTCAGTAGGACTTCTTTCAATCTGAGCAGGACTGAGAGGCTGTCTTAATACGGACACTGACAGAGAAAAGTCATGCTCGGGAAGAGTAAAAGAAAATGATAACATCTATTGTCTATTGCATGGATGCTGATAATGTTCAAATTTGAATGCTTGAAGAGGAAATAAAAACATGCCAGATTATATGTAAATAATACAAGTAATTACAAATTAAATAAAGAGGGTCGTTCCATGCGTGTCTGTGACAGTAAGCTTGGTAGATAGGAGACCAAGACCCTACTGCTTTATGGGCTTATTGCTTTAGCTTCTGACAGTTCGTCTGTACAACACGGTGAAACAACGATCTGGTGACAGGTAACTTGAAACAACCTGTGTTAACAAAGTTATAAATCACACTGTCAAAACCTACAAGCTCTCACAGTCTACGTCACAATAAGACGTTCATACATGTTTCTCAATCGTCATATTTCTAAGTTGTTCCAAACGTCAAATTTCAAAGTGTTTAAGGTTAAGTTTAGGCATTAACTCTGAATGGTTAAGGATAGGTTAGGGATAAAACAAAAATATAAAAACATCTATCGCTGGATTCAAACATGCAACCTTTGGAATCAGAGGCAGATGCTTACACCCATCCGCAACATCTTAGCAAAACCAAAACCTACTTGTTAGTAACAGGGCTCAATGTTGCCCCTTGGCTGTTTTCCACATCATCTCCCGACGTCCTCAGACATAGACGTCAAATACTGACTTGTATCACGGGTGACCTGCCTGGTCATAACACTGCCATATGAACGAAATGAACAAATGACAAAGCTGACATCATAGAATGCTAGCCTGGATGCCAGTCTGTCTCTGTGTTAGCTAACATGCTGTTGCCTAATGAGAAACAGTTGGGTACCCAGGCTAGCGGCATGTAGGCATTAGAGAGGTTTCAAAGTGTGAGCAGTGCAGTCATTCTTTACATCAAGATTCTACACGTTACAAACAGCTTATCTCTGTCAAAGCATAAGAAAGGGGGAGGTGGATTAAAAAGAAAGCTGGATGAAGTGGGACAGGTAACGACAGCGGAGACATCTCAGCTGACAACCTATATTTACAGTATGGAAACCATAGACAACCATGGCAACCACAGACACAAGATCATCAACAGACGATAACAGATGTTATGGATCAAGAGGGAGTTGGATAAGGGTAGGTAACATAACATTCAACATACATATTCATAAAAAAATTAAATGCCACAGTAAACGCTGTGGACAATATGTACAAACCACCGTGTAAGGAAAACAAATAAAATACATTAGCCATGTGTGGATAAATTTATATAAGAAAGAAAATAATCAAATTAAAAAACACATAGCCCAGAAATAAAGGAAACACATTCCGTTTGATACTCACACTTTACACAACGTTAGCCGCTTTCACTCTAAAGTGCCAATCAGAGACAGACATGGGTGAGATAAATGGGGGGATTGATTGGGTGGTTGTCTCAGACAGCTGTAAGCTCAGCCTCTCAGCCTCATATTTTGTGTGTGTGTGTGTGTGTGTGTGTGGTTGCTATCTGTGTTTGAGTGTATTCTGTCTCAGTCCCATTACAGAGGTCCGTGTGTGGCCTGGTACTTGACCACTATGTTTTTGGTGCGCCCCAGCTCTCTCCTCAGGTCGCCCACCTCCATCCTCAGTGCTGAATTCTCTTTCTCCAGGAAACCCGCTCGGATGGCGATCTGGTTCTCTTTGAGCCGACGGGCGTCCCGTGACCTCTTGGCAGCCACGTTGTTCTTCTTACGCCTCACCCAATACCGGTCATCCTGCTCGAGAGGTGCAAGGGAAGAGAGCGGGGAGTTAGAAGAGGGGAAATGTCCCACTGGGCAAAAACTGATTGAATCAATGTTGTTTCCACATAATTTCAACCCAAAAAGTCTGTGATGAAGTTGAATCAACATGGAAAACAAATTGGATTTGCAAAAAGTCATCAACTTAAGGACATTTTGTCCTTTTTCACCCAACTTTGAACTTAAATCCAATGACGGTGAATTGTTTAGTTGATTTTACGTTTAATGTGAATTTGTTGACAACTCGACCAAATGTAAATCAAAACTAGATATCGAACGGACTTCCGTGCCCAGTGGCACAGTTAATTATAAACTCCTGAGAGCTCATTTATAAACGTTGCGTATGTACAAAAAAACATTAATGTACCAGTTTTCACACAAAAAGTTGCCATTTATACAAACTGAACTTAAAGTGAGAATGTGCTTAGCTTCCCACAAACTTTAGAATATGCAAAATTTTTAGTGGTTAACGTATTGCATTGCAAGCAGGCAAGAAGCCTGGTATTTTATGCAAATGTGGGATATGATGACATACTTACTCATAACAAAAATATAATAACAGGATTCAATAATATACCGTTAGTGAGAACAGCAAAGATGCATTTGTTGCATCCTAAAGTAGTTAGAAACAGGCATCTATAGTACATTTGGAAACTATTCAGACCCCTTCGCTTTTAACATTTTGTTACGTTACAGACTAATTATAAAATGATTAAAACATTTTGTTTTCTTATCAATCTACACACAATACCCCATAATGACAAAGCATTTTTAGAAATGTTTGCAAATGTATTAAAAATTAAAAACAGAAATAGCTAGCTTATTTACATAAGTATTCAGACTCAACATTTTGCTCAGGTACATCCAGTTGCCATTGATGATCCTTGAGATATTTCTACAACTTGATTGGTGTACATCTGTGGTAAATTCAATTGATTGGACATGATTTGGAAAGGCACAGAACCTGTCTATATAAGGTCCCACAGTTGACAGTCAAGTCAAAGCAAAGACTAAGCTATGAGATCGAAGGAATTGTCCTTAAGCTCAGAGACAGGATTGTGTTGAGGCAAAGATCTGGGGAAGGATACCAAATCATTTCTGCAGCATTGAATGTCCCCAAGAACACAGTGGCCTCCATCATGCTTAAATGGAAGAAGTTTGTAAGCACCAACACTTTTCCTTGAGCTGGCAGCCCGGCCAAACTGAGCAATCGGGGGAGAAGGGCCTTGGTCAGGGAGGTGACCACGAACCAGATGGTCACTCTGAAAGACCTCCAGAGTTCCTCTGTGGAGATGGGAGAACCTTCCAGAAGGACAACCATCTCTGCAGCACTCCACCAATAATGCCTTTATGGCAGATGGAAGCCACTCCTCAGTAAAAGGCACGACAGCCCGCTTCAAGTTTGCAACAAAAGGCGCCTAAAGGACTCAGACCATGAGAAACAAGATTCTCTGGTCTGAAACCATGATTGAACTCTTTGGCCTGAATGCCAAGTATCACGTCTGGAGGAAACCTGGCACCATCCCTATGGTGAAGCATGGTGGTGGCAGCATCATGCTGTGGGGAAGTTTTTCAGTGACAGGGACTGGGAGTCTAGTCAGGATTGAGGGGAAGATGAACGGATTAAAGTACAGAGAGATCCTTGATGAAAATCTGCTCCAGGGCTCTCAACCTCAGACTGGGGTGAAGGTTCACCTTCCAACAGGACAATGACCTTAAGTACACAGCCAAGACGAAGCAGGAATGGTTCCGGGACAAGTCTCTGAATGTCCTTGAGTGTCCCAGCCAGAGCCCGGACTTGAACACGATTGAATATCTCTGGAGAGACCTGAATATAGTTGTGCAGCGATGCTCCACATACAACCTGACAGAGCTTGAGAGGATCTACAGAGAAGAATGGGAGATATTCCCCAACTATAAGTGCGGCAAGCTTGAAGCGTCAAACCCATGAAGACTCAAAGCTGTAATCGCTACCAAAGCTGCTTCAACAAGTTACGGGTATGAATACTATGTAAATGTGAACTCATTTTTTTTATACATTTGCATTGTGTGTAGATTGAGGAGGGAAAAATAACTATTGAATCCATTTTATAATAAGGCTGTAACGTTAAAAAAATGTGGAAAATGTCAAGGGGTCTGAATACTTTGAAGGCCCTGTATTTCCTTTCTATGATCATTGCAGAATAAATCATTTTTCTGACTATGATGGTTTCATACTTGCCAAGTAGCTTATAGGCCTAGAACGTCCCATCTCTCATTTAATTGTACCCACTTTAAAAAGGTTAAATATAATAAATTCCTCACCACATTTTCTGGCCATGATGGGTTCATATTCTTGAAGAAGCTTTAACCTACAACAACTGACCCTGGCATCTCTCATTTCATTTGGCCTATTAGACTATTGTTAAGTATTTTGCTCTATGCATCCAAAAGGGAGCGCAGTTATTAATATACAGTAGAATTTAACAGACAGTTCATATACAGTAGAATTTGACAGTTAATATTTTGCTTTGAAGTGCGTAGGCTATTTTTCTTTTCGAGTAGACATACTAGACAATGTATAAAAATGTGCGGCCAGTGCAGTATATTTAGGATTGGGAAAAAGTTAACGCAAAACATCACCGATTTCAAATGATCCGTTTACAGTTCCACAGCCATTTCCAATAGTTTTTCCTCTTTCAGAAACAGCAAATGTTACTGTAAAAATGTAAAACATTCTACCAACACCTCCAGAGACATTTGATCAAGTTGGCCATTGCTATTTCCTTTAGAAAGTAACTTGGCCTAATTCCAGTCATTCCAAAGTATGCAGTAAATAAGGGCATTACTGTCACCATAAAAGGTGGAGTTTTAATGCTCATTCATTTGTGCATAGTTTCAGCACTGATTTTTAACGGGCAACATGTACTTGCTTTGATACCATATTTATATTAGAGCATTTTACTCACCAAGAGCTGCCTGTAAGATAATGCCAAATTCATGGCAACCCCTTTACAGCGTTGCTTAGGATAACTGTTTTGGTACACAGCAACAAGCCAAAGGAAAGTTGGCTAAAGCTACCAATCCAGTTAACCCGCTTATATGAAATATGTGAGGTTTTTTAAAATTATAATATTGGTCATCTGGGGTCTTATGTATAACCGGTGTGTATGTATGTTATGTGCAAAGTTTATAAATCTCAATATTTGTGTGCAGTCTTTTTAGAAATGGCACAGGCAGATATTTAGTGTGAAATGTACACACCGGTTATACATAAGACCCCAGATGACCAATATTATAATTTTAAAAAACCTCACATATTTCATATAAGCGGGTTAACTGGATTGGTAGCTTTAGCCAACTTTCCTTTGGCTTGTTGCTGTGTACCAAAACAGTTATCCTAAGCAACGCTGTAAAGGGGTTGCCATGAATTTGGCATTATCTTACAGGCAGCTCTTGGTGAGTAAAATGCTCTAATATAAATATGGTATCAAAGCAAGTACTGGGCAATGACACACAGTACAATACCGTAAAATTTAACAATGAAAAAACGCAGTGGAACTGGCTTTGAGGTCCAGAGTTGAGTTTGAGGGATCTTTAAAGTATATTTTAAAATGGATTCTTTGGGATATTTACCTGGTACCAAAACAGGTCAAACACTGTAAAGGGGTTACATTTGGCAGTAGCTTACAGGCAGCTCGTAGCAAGTCAAATTATGCATTTCATATTACAGTACACCTACTGTAATATAAATACAGTATCACAGTACAAGGACATCATAAAATTGGCTGTATTATACTGTAAAAAAAACGTAATGCCACTGTAATCAGAATAAATTATGAATGGATGAATGAATTAAAGAAGGAAGGGGTTTGTATTTTACTATAATTACAAGGGATTGGTGCAAGCAGGCTGGCTGCTTGATAAAGTGTTTACACATTACAGAATATTTTGTGTTTTATATCACTTGACCTTCTAGGGGCCTTAAAGGCTTCCAAACTGGCCAAAACTAAAAGGCAAAACACAGCAAAATGCTGAACAATTCAAGGTTTAATACTTACTGCCACTCTAATCTGTCATCTATACATTTTCAATAGAGGGAGCATTATAACATGTGAGCTAAATTGGTACAGCATTCTCACTCCCGGGTGCAACAATTATAGCCTCTTAAAAGGCACACCTCAAAATACGTTAATGAGCCAGAAACAACAATACCATGCACCCACTAGTGGTCAAAAGGTCCAAAGATACAGTACGTTCACTCTGTGAAAAATCACTCCGTGAAATTAAACACATCCATTTGCTAACATAATGCTCTCCCATTAGAAAATGACCCCTCCTCTCTCTCTGGCAGCTAGTGGAGTTTTCCCCATAACCTTTGTATGCCTGCACAATCAGCTTTCAGTCAATGTACTAAAACCATGCATGGATCCACCTTTATGTGAACAAACTTAAAAAGGCAAATCCCCTAAGTCTTTCACACTCACACACCTTGTTTTCATATGGCTTTAGTGTTGTGAAACCAGACTATAATCAGTATTAATGGCTCTCCGTCTACATGCCATTCATTCACTGTGATTATCTATAAATAATAGATGAGTCAGCGTTATGACCAACTCTACCTGTTACATAATCAGGGATAGCACAGCGCTAAGTAATCTGATAGATTAGATGACACACACACCTTCATGTCATCAGGGAATAACACCTTGCGAGCCTTCTTGAACATGGGCTGTGGTTTGAGCTCCTCGGGGGCAAACTTGCATTTTCGGGGGTCGAACATCTCCTGTCCCGGTACACTGGACAGGGCCAGGTCAGCAGGGTCGGGCTCATAACTCATCGGCACCTGGATGGACTCTGGGTCGATGGGGCTGGGAGTGTTTCTGGATGGCAGGGCTAGAGAAGGGGAGGAAGACAACAGGATGTTAGAGACATGGAAATAGGCTAGAGAAATGTATTTGATAGAATTATAGAAATGACCTCTGCATACGTTTTGGGTTGGTGTGTTGGTGCACTATTTTCAAGACATTCATGAAAAGTGACAAATTGAAAGTAATGCATTTTTATTCCCAGCACCACAAACAATTGCACTGTTATTATAATGTATCCAATAGTAGTGGCAAACAGTGGCCACCATGGGGCGCAAGACACAAAGCTAACACTCACAACCTACACCAAAATTTGCCATTGTGTGAAACATACCAGTGTGAGTACCTACATTTCCCCTCTTTTCCCTCCAATTCCCATCCAAAAATAAACTCTGAACCAACTACTGGACAGAAGCACATCGGTTCTAAAATGGGTATGTGGACAGGGCTCATATTATAAATCTCTATCCACTTGTCTCTTACACAAACATTATGCATGTATGTATATTTGCATTGAGTGGAGACTGGAGGCCAGCTGGTGGGAGATGGAAGAGAGAGAAAGATAGTGCCAGAGGCCCTGCTCCTTTTCAAATGACATCTGAACCTCATTCTCAAATCAAAGTTTATTGGTCAAGTGCCCAGGATACAGAAAAGCCCTACAGATCTGAACCTGATGTGACGACTAGGCCCTTCTCTAACTGAGCTGAGGTATAATAGTTGTATATGTATTGCACTTGCATTCAAATTCACATTTAATTTATAATCACACTAACAAGTGTCCAGGAGGTGTACTTGTACTTCAAGCTGCCTTGCGCTACAGAAACAGGAGACAGCCTCCTGCCTCTATGGGCTGTTCTGGTTTACTCTACAGAAACAGGAGACAGCCTCCTGCCTCTATGGGCTGTTCTGGTTTACTCTACAGAAACAGGAGACAGCCTCCTGCCTCTATGGGCTGTTCTGGTTTACTCTACAGAAACAGGAGACAGCCTCCTGCCTCTATGGGCTGTTCTGGTTTACTCTACAGAAACAGGAGACAGCCTCCTGCCTCTATGGGCTGTTCTGGTTTACTCTACAGAAACAGGAGACAGCCTCCTGCCTCTCTGGGCTGTTCTGGTTTACTCTACAGAAACAGGAGACAGCCTCCTGCCTCTCTGGGCTGTTCTGGTTTACTCTACAGAAACAGGAGACAGCCTCCTGCCTCTCTGGGTTGTTCTGGCTCAGACAGGGCTTACTTGGTCAAGACTTTCTTATCTACTTAACTAACCGCTACCTCAGGCTCAACTGCTACCAGAGAGAGTCGGCTGGTGGACGAGATTAATCACACTGATTCGGTCTGAGATTTACAGTATCATAGATCTATACCGGGATGTACAGAGACAGATTTGGCCTCCAGTGCAGATAAAGATTTCACTTCAATCAAGAGAAGACAACATTTGCTTCTTAGAAGTGAGCAAAGCACCTGCTAATCAGAAGTGCCTGAGACGAGTGACTAAGGAACAGAACATTACACTAATTAGCTAAAGGGATGCACTGAGAGAGATTTGACGTCCAGGTGAAGATTTCACTTCAATCAAGAGAAGGCAATCTGCTTCTCAGAAAAGTGTCTTGGGCTACGTGTGTAAACACAGCCTAATTCAGATCTTTTATTTGCATACCTGATATTTAAAAATAAAAAAATGGATTCAGATCTTTTAAATATTTTCAAATACCCCAACAGTTTAAGGAATTGTTTACACAGCCACCCTAAGAACCAAATTCATCTTTTTTTCTGACTATCAACACTCAGTTTTACATGTGACCAATATCAGATTTGCACATTCACACTGATCTATCCTCTGAAGTAGCACACAGATGCAATGCTCATTTCCTGTCATTGTCCTTTAAATTCTAGGGTGGTTGTCATGGTAATGGAAGGTAATGTGCAAAACAAATACTTCAGAGTAAAGAAATCTAACCTGAGCATCCAGACTGAAATCAGGACGAGAGCCACATAGGCTGCGTTTACACAGGCAGCCCAATTCTGATCGGTCAGATTGGTCAGATCAGGTCTTTACCCAATAATTGGGCAAAATATCAAAAGTGGGCTGCGTGTGTAAACGCAGCCATATAGATGTTTAAGTACTTCTCTTCTCTCAGAAGAGAAGTACTTAAAATGAGTGACTTAAAAATAGAACATTGCACAATTAAGCCTTGTTCAAACTGCAGGCCTTAATGCTCAAATCGGTTTGGTTTTTGAAATCTGTTTTGGAATATGACTGTCCAAACAGCAAGTTACAAGTGACCAAATCGGATCCGTGTGTGTTCAGACAGCAGTCATTTGCTGACATGGCTACACTCTTTGTCATAGTAATATCGGGTGTGCGCGCAGAGGTGTAGGCTGATTGGTGGTGGTGCTGAAGGTGACAACAATGTCTGCTTTGAATGTTCAAAATCATAGTGTAAGAACACTTTTAAAGCCTTGAAGGATAAGATAATCCAACTTTTAAAACAAGTCATTTTTGGCTAGCCACAGCAGTCAACTATCTATCTAGGTGGCTGTTGAGCTTTCTAGCACATTCACTAATTTGTTTGTAAACAATTAACACGCTAGTTAGCTACCACGTGTTCTTGTCAAACTGTCAGAGTAGCTAGCAAGCAACAAGATATGCTAAATAACAATCTAAAAACCATTCGAGGGCAAATAAATCAGATTTGACCGCTCAGACACAAGTTTCTCAGCCAGGAATCAGAATTGTATCCGATTTCAAACCACACCCCCAAACATCTTCCCGCAGTGGTGGTAGGGGTTGGAAGAGAGTAGTCTGACTGGCCTACATGCCGTTTACATTCTGTGGTTGGTTATTGTTGGTCCATATGTCGTATAGGTTAGATCAGTGGTTCCCAACTCCGGTCCTCAAATATCCCCAACAGTACACATTTTTATTGTAGCCCCAGACAAGCACACCTGATTGAACTTGTCAACTGATCATCAGGCCCTCAATGAGTTGAATCAGGTGAGTTTGTCTGGGGCTACAACCAAAATGTATGCTGTTGGGAACTGGAGTTGGGAACCACTGCATTAGATTCTACAATGTGTGTTAGATGGGTTCACGTGAGGTACCCCTGCTCATACTTCTGATCATGTCCCAGTTCAGGTAAGTAGAGCACAGTATGTACCTAAAACACAGATATTACACAGAGACAAGCCCAAGTCCAGGCAGCCTGAAGCGGTGTGTCTGCATTCTGTGTGCAACACACTTACGGGTCACACCATCACAACATCTGTTGAACTTCACACCTTTTCCATTCTGGGTTTGTGGCCTCTTCTAAGGAACCTAATAAAGCATTCCTACACTCTATTCGTACTGGGCCTGCATTTTAATGGGGACACAGACACGAAGGACTGTGACGGATACATGAGTCATCTTTTTCCTTCTCGTCTATTTTTATGTTGACATAATTTGTTCTGAATTTTGACACCCTCAGAATGCATTGGTTGGCTCATCCCAACCCATGGCCAAGTATGAAATGAACAGACAGCTCTACACTGCATCTATTGATTTACTCGTCGATTACGAGGTGACAATAAAATATGCTGCTGGACCCCTCGAGGTGACAATTAACACGGTTTAGAACTGCAATAGCAACTCTCATAAAAGTTGTCCTCTGTGACTCAGCTGGTAGAGCATGGTACTTGCAACACCATGGTTGTGGGTTCGATTCCCACGGGGGACCAGTGTGAACATGCAAATGGATCCACTCACTACTGTAAGTTGCTCTGGATAAGAGCGTCTGCTAAAATAGTGTACATCTAACACCTTATTAACATGGTGACTAGCAGGTGTATTGTATTTTCACTTCAAATGATTGAGATTAGTATGATCGCAGGGCTTAGGGGGAATATTTTCCCTAGTGACAAAAGGCAGGGAAAGGATGAATTGTATGGTGTACTGTAGGCGTGCACATTCTTGCCCCTGCTCCTCCTGGTTTCCCTGTGTGTTTTGGTATGTATGCAAGGTGTGCATGTGTGTGTTTTACACACCTGTTCTGGTGAGACTACGGAGACAGTTCTGTGCGCCCATGCTTGTGTGTACCAACGTCGATGCGCTGGCATGGTTGCTAAGGTCGATCACCGAGGGCGACGGTGTGGTCGGGGCTTGTGACCTACTTGACGTCTGGTGCTGGGACTGTGATTGGTGCTGGTTGCGGTGGACGGCGGTGGCGAGATCAGACGGAATGCCATTTTCCGACAGGAACTCGTCCAGATCCATGTACTCCAGCTGGAAATTGTCCTCATCGTAGGGGAGAGTCTTGTTCCACAGCGTGGGGCCAAGGAAGGCTGACTGTGGGGCACTCCTCTCCTCATCCAAATTCTTCTCCTTCTCACGCTCCTTCCCAAACCCTAGAGAGAACACTGTTAGTACCAAGAAATTTTTTTAAAACAATGCTGCTCTATCACAAGGCTTGTATTATATTGAATATGCAGCATATTTATTTCAGTTTATTGTATCTGTAATTTGGGAGAATAAAGTATCCGCTGTGGCAAGGCTATTCAACTCTTCCCTTGTGAGGTCTGGAGCCTTCTGGTTTTTTGTTCTACCTGATAATTAATTGCACACACCTGGGGTTCCAGGTCTAAATCAGTTCGTGATTAGAGGGGAACAATAAAAAAAAAAGCAAAAGCAGTGGAACTGGCTTTGGAGTCCAGAGTTAACATTTTGAGGGCTCTATGGTATCCACCAGCTCATTTTCAGGGTTAGCTGGTTTGGATAACTGTTTTTTGAGGAGCAAAAAAGCTAGTATCTGGAAGTGAATCCCTGTACCTGCTTTAATAATGTTACTTCATAACAATATCTATCACCCAAAGTATCATGCTTGCAATCAATGAATCCATTGTACCAACATACATCACTGACAGCCACTGTGTTAGCGATATGATTAATTACATTCATTTAGGAGTAATAAAGTGAAGGGATAGTTAATTGCTAGCTAATTAACTTGTCAAGTGTTTGTCAGCTGACTAATATCTGAAAACATAGCTACTGTAGTGGTGGGGATGGTTTGGCCAAATACAGATATGCACACCTTGGAATTTCCTCAGAAAATGATTCCAAGTATGTAACCAGGTAAAGACAATGAAGCAAATCATTATCAATTTGATCGAACATTTCTAAAAATCCATGTATAGCCTAGGCCAGGGGTATTCAACTCTTACCCTATGAGGTCCAGAGCCTGCTGATTTTCTGTTCTACCTGATAATTAATTGCACCCACCTGGTGTCCCAGGTCTAAATCAGTCCCTGATTAGAGGGGAACAATGAAAAAACGCAGTGGAACTAGCTTTGAGGTCCAGAGTTGAGTTTGAGGGATCTTTTAGGTATATTTTAAATGCATTCTTTGGGATATTTACCTGAAGCCAAAACAGGTCAAACACTGTAAAGGGGTTACATTTGGCAGTAGCTTACAGGCAGCTCATGGCAAGTCAAATTATGCATTTCATATTACAGTACACCTACTGTAATATAAATACATCTAATTTATTGGTCACATACACATAATTAACAGATGTCATTGCAGGTATAGGGACATTCTAGAAATACGTTATCAAAGCAAGTACTGTGTAATGACATAGAGTACAATACTGTAAAATATTCTGTATTATACTATAAAAAGGTCAATACTACCGTAATCGGAATTCATAAATGGATGAATGAATGGAATTCATTGAGGGGAGGGATTGTTTGTATTTCACAGTATTTTATTGTAATTACATGGGATTGATGCAAGCAGGTTGTCTGCTAGGTCAAGTATTTACACATTACAGTAGGTATATTAATGAATATTTGGTGTTTATATCATTTGTACTTATAGAGACTTTAAAGGCTTCCAAACTGGCAGTGGCTAAAGGGCAAAACAGACCAAAAGGACATAGCAAAATGCTCAACCATTTGAGGGTTAAAACTAGATGCCACTCCAATCTGTCTCCTAGACAAATTTACAGGGCACTATAACCACATTACACACTCATCTTCTGCACATCTATCACTTCAGTGTTTAATTGCTATATTGTAATTTTTTTACCACTATGGCCTATTTATTGCCTTACCTCCCTTATCCTACCTCATTTGCACACACTGTATATAGACTTTTTTAAATTGAATGTATTGACTGAATGTTTGTTTATTCCATGTATTGTTATTCCTGTGTTGCTGTTTGTGTCCCACTGCTTTGCTTTATCTTGGCCAGGTCACAGTTGTAAATGAGAACTTGTTCTCAACTAGCCTACCTGGTTAAATAAAGGTGAAATATATATATATATATATATATATTTTTTTTTAAATAGGAGTTCAAATTGTACAGCATTCTCACACACAGGTGCAACAGATATGGCCTCTTACAAGGAACGCCTAAAAATATGTTAATGAGCCAGAAACAACAACACCATACACCCAATAGTAGTCAAAAGGTTTTTGGCACTCCAAAAATACTGTACTGTACTGTATTCTGTGTGGTGGAATTACAGTACCATTCGAAATACAGCAATTCTTTGCCCAGGCCACAACATTTTCTCACAATTAACTATAATTTACAGTATGCTGCAGTAAAAAGTTTGGGTATTTTACTGTTGATAATACCCCAAATAACCGTATAATTTACAGTTTTCTGTTACTTTGTAGATACAAGTAACTTATCCTATAAATAAACTACACAATAATACATAAATAAACAATGGAATTTAAAAGAAAATTATATTTCTATACATATTAGAATAATTTCAATTTAAGATAATTTGTTCTATAGACTTGGAACATAATATAATAATTAAAAATACTTATTTCTTACCTTCATTTTGGTGTTCATGTTTGAGGAAGGGTAGCTTCATGGGGTTCTCCAATAGAGACTTCAGTACGCAGTGATTCGACGCAGGTAGAAAACTTGGATTCACGTTGAGATGCCTGGACATGATTTTATCCATCACTTCTTCCTTTAGCTGTAAAAGAAAATGCACTAAACCTGGTCCTGGGATATAATTATGCAGATAGGCTAATACAAAATATGAAACAAAACAAATAAATCTAAATCACAAGAATAGGTCGATTTAACCTGTTCAATTAGCCTAACTGGAGACAAAAATTAACTCAGTGGTCAGATTGCGTGCAAAGCTGGTTCCAGTGCCACCGGCTATTCCAAAATCGTCTGTCGTCTGCAGCAGAAGACTGATAGCGTTCAAGAAGACAGATAGCGTTCACCCATTCCATTCATACCATATGTGAGAACCGAGGTATGTGACGTCAAACCCTGAGAGATACCGCCCCTCTTTCCTCGGGTGTGTGCGTGCGCGCGCGCGCTCGGGTGTGTGTGTGTGTGTGTTTCCCGACCAATTCATCATTACAATGAATGAGGCCAGTGTCAAAAAGTGATTAAACGCCACTCAGAAGTTCATTCCGGTCTTTATTCGGTCTGTCGTGAAAGTTACCTATGTGCTACTACAGTATATTATAATATATCTAGTCTTGTGCCCTGTGGCCTATAATTTATCATAATGTTTAACAGGGTTCAAAGAAGCAGACATTGCAGGGCTATTCATCACCAGAATGCGCACAGAGAGTAATAGGCCTATTGGCATAATATCCGAGTTTGTGTGTAGAAAATCTAATTAAACTGTTATAACATTATGTAGGCATAAATTGGCCCTTGTTTCATAATAGGTGCAAGGTGCCATCAGTTTTGAATCCCTTGTTCTCTATGAGAAACGCATCCTCATATGTGAAACACATGACAGATTCGCTTTAAATTAGGCTATGATTTGTTCCCACATACATACAAGAACAAGTGCATTTTGAGACTATTTAAAAGCGCTTTCGTCATGTTTCAAACGAGGAACTGTGAGAGCGCATTTTTTTTATATACAGAGCGCTTTTTTCGTCGGTCACGCTTTGAACGCACGGAACAAACCCTGTTCACCCGAGAACAGAGGGGAATGATTGGTCACGTGCGTGGGCGCGGTTGACCTACTTTTGCCCAATAGCAGAGCGAGATATCCTGCGCTCGCTGCTCACCCCCTCCCTAACCGGTTCTCACAACCCCTCATGTGCCTTTGCCCAGGGAGAAAAACAACTCAATCTCACACAGTACTGGGGAAGAAAAAAGGGTCCATACTCCTTGAAATAAGCCGTTTAGGGCTACAAATGAACAACTGCAGGATCTTCAACCTGAGTGTTGTCTTCTGCTGCCAGAATCCTCAACCGCACCAGATCAACTGATCTCATCACAGCAGTAGTGGTACATGGGTAAAATTACTGAGGAAACCAAGCCAGAAAAAATGACATATTACAAACTTTTTTGTGGTAATTGCTTGTTTGCTCTATAACCTGGTAATTCATCTGCCTTGCAATCGTGATATATAGGCCTAATGCCGAGAAAATTAGAAGACACAGTGTCAGAATAATTTCAAACACACCTTTGTTTCTAAACAAAAGCGGAGAACAACTGTCCCATGAAGTCCACAAAGCATTTTGCACGTAACAAATAGTTACATGACCTACAGCATGGTCAAGCAAGTTAATGTTTCCAACATTTTCAGACTACTAAACAACTATTGATTTAGAACCATGGAAAGTTATCAAATGTTGCAAAGAAAACAGGAGCTGCTTCCATTATTTCAGCACCATTTCATCTTCAACATCATCAAATCACCTATGTCTAATACAGTGACAACTAAAATATATAAAAAACAATGTAGTCCAATCAACATAAGCTAAATATGATGTGACTGTTCATGGTACTGATTTCTGTCTGTCTGTGTGTGTTTGTGTGTGTGTTCGTGCAAGTAGAAAAAAAACATGTTGACACCCTACTTGTAGAGAAATGCCAATGCCATCCGCCTCTCTTTCATGTTGACAAAACGATCTATGAATCTGTTATACAGTACATGCTTTTATGTTTTGTTTTCCTAGGCTACCTGGCAAAAAATCTTGCTCGCTAGCCTAACTTCCTGTCATGGGCAACGTTAGCTAGTTAACATTAGCCTTCTACATCTAGCTACGTATTGAACTTCCATCCTCTCAGGCCAGGGGCACAATGTATGAATGTATGGTTAGATCAGAATCGGCGTTATAATCATTGGTCAGTATGGACAATGAAGTAAAACAACAATTCCGAATCCCTAACTCCATCCATGGAAATTTAGGAAAGAGACAA
Source organism: Oncorhynchus kisutch (assembly GCF_002021735.2). NCBI lineage: Eukaryota > Metazoa > Chordata > Actinopteri > Salmoniformes > Salmonidae > Oncorhynchus > Oncorhynchus kisutch. Next base: position 19,947,292 of record NC_034184.2, read on the forward strand.
TTTTAGCTAGCTAGCTATCCACCGGAGGAGATGCAACAATTCAAGTTGTTTCTGTCAAATCCGTATTGCTCTTGATATGATGTGATTGGAGTGAAGCCAAATTCAAACTGGCTTCCCATTATACTTTTTTTTTTGGTGCGCCAGGACCATTCACAGTTGAGCTCACTAAGTTTAGCTCAAGTTGGCTATTATTTAGGCTATTATTGGCTATTATGATTGGCTTTTATACTTTTTTTTATCAAGTGAGGCCAAATGCTGGCAAGCTTCACTTGAAATCAATGCTACGGGCACTGTTTTGCTCGCTTGGATGCTTTCTCAAGTGAAATACATTCAGACTCTTGTGAATTGAAAGAACATTATAAAACACAGAGAGACAAAAGATAAATGACTTTTTTAAAAAATGTATTGGCCCATTTTTTGGGGAAGTCTTGCTTCCCTTGCCATCCATGAATACACCCTACTGCATCACAGCAATCCTTATTCCTGGTGGAATTACACTTAGGCAGAAGAGGCAATTGTCTCAGTCCTGGACATAATGCAAATAATAAATCAAATAAATCTGCTTGAGGCCCATGCTCCACTCAATGCATAATGAATAAATAATTACCAAAACACCCATCAAAATCTGTCTGTTTAAAGCAGCAAATCAGCAGTAGAAACAATAACAAAGCGGGCTTCCCGCTCTTGGTTCAGTAAAAAGCTGAGGGTCAAAAGAAACGTAACCACTCAAATTCATAGACAAAGCTATGGATGCAAGGACTAACCATCCATGATATCAACATTATAGTTTTAACCATGTAATGAGGTGTTTGTTTACATTGACTTTGTTTCCAAACATTGGAGTAAAACAAGCTTATATTTTGGTTACTGTGGGGTATGACAGTTGAACTAAGCTTATAAGGCATTTATAAGTTATATTCTTCAAGAATCAATGGGTACATCATTATTAACAACAATTTATGTAACAACTACTGATTGCCTTTTTAAGCTAAAGATGTCAGTTTTTTTGCATGACTCTAAATCCACCGCAGCTGCCAATGTCGGCCTTGTTATTTGTCAGACCAGGAGACATCCTGAAAATGGGTCTTCTCATGAAGACGCCTTTATGGAAATATGAGACTCTCATGAACACTGTAGTGTTCTCCGTGTCACGGGACTTGTCTGAAGGTAACCCGGAAAATGAATGGAAGTGAATAGAGAATTTCCAGGTAAAAAACCAATTCCACGATAATTAAAAAATATAAATAATTCCTGAGCTTTCTTATCTCTTAGATATAAGACAGACACTTCCAAACATACTTCCTTTTGATAAAATGTTGGACTATCTGTTTTTCCATGTATGAATCTGGTAACACAATAAATATTTATTTTGTAAAAAAGACAGGTGCTACTGATAATACGATAGTTGAGGACATGTATGTGTAGCCCATGTATCTGATGCTATCTGGCCAAAAAGATGATGGCATGTCATACTTCTTTTGACCAGGCAGCATCAGATACAGTGGGGCAAAAAAGTATTTAGTCAGCCACCAATTGTGCAAGTTCTCCCACTTAAAAAGATGAGAGAGGCCTGTAATTTTATTCATAGGTACACTTCAGCTATGACAGACAAATTAGAAAAATCCAGAAAATCATATTGTATTTAGTCACCTACAAACAAGCAAGATTTCTGGCTCTCACAGACCTGTAACTTCTTCTTTAAGAGGCTCCTCTGTCCTCCACCACGTTACCTGTATTAATGGCACCTGTTTGAACTTGTTATCAGTATAAAAGACACCTGTCCACAACCTCAAACAGTCACACTCCAAACTCCACTATGACCAAAGAGCTGTCAAAGGACACCAGTGTACTATGATAAGTGTACTATGATAAAAAAATTACAGACCTCTACATGCTTTGTAAGTAGGGAAACCTGCAAAATCGGCAGTGTATCAAATACTTGTACTCCCCACTGTATACACAGAGTTAAAAAAGGGCTAAAAGTAAAACAAATTGACCTGTAGATGTTTTTCAAATCCTGATATATATACTGTATTTATTTTCAGTTCATAGCAACTACACATTTTCTTATTGTGCAAGCTATAGTCCTCTAATGGAACACTTGCAGACACATGCACAGATAGGGTTCAACCAGTGCCTGAGATCTTGCCAGTGATGATGTCAATCAAATTTCTCAGGAGTCATTGTCACTACTCTTGCTTAAAATGTGTGGCAAGTGTTCGGTATAGGCCTATCGCCTGTGCAAAAAAATAATTCACTACAGATGCAGTTGAAATATTATAAGGAATTACATATTTTTTGTGTGGGTGGGGTGGAGGGGGTCATTTTTAGCACCTTCCCCTCACAAAGATCTTTGCATGGCGCTGAACACTTGAAACAGTGAGTGGGCGATTCACTGCATGTACAATATTCCCCTGAGCTCTCAGTCTCTCTCTTGCTCTTTCTATTGTCCCGCCCTGACCTTAGTTATCTATGTTTTATGTATTATTTTGGTCCTGTCTAGGGTTTTTGTATATCTATGGGGGTTTTGTATGTCTAGGTAATGTAGGTCTATGGTGGCCTGAATTGGTTGCAAATCAGAGGCAGCTGTTTATCGTTGTCTCTGATTGGGGATCCTATTTAGGTTGCCATTTTGGTTTTGTAGGCTATTGTCTATGTGTTGTTTCTGGTCAGCACTTGGTTGATATAGCGTCATGGTTGTTTAGTGGTGTGTCTTTATTAAAATAATTATGTGTTCATATCACGCTGCGCCTTGGTCTCATCAATACGACGACCGTGACATCTCTTCTTTCTTTCTCTCTCCTTCTCTCTCTTTCTTTCTCATCTCTCTCCCCCCAGAATGCAAATTCAGAGAGTTGGACGGATGTAATTTTTAAGCAGACTAGAAATCATTTCAGACAGAGAGCCCTTTCACATGATTTTGTTTTAATCAATCATAAGATGTGGCAATTTAGAACAATGCAATCTATTAGGAATGTTCTATATGTCCTTAAGGTCAAAACGGTCTTGTTTTTATGACATCTTCCTAGTACACACACTCTAATCCACTATATTGTGCCTGTACCAATAACAGATTGAAAATAAGATTAGCATGAACAGAATGACCTAAATCAGCCAGTTTGTTATGTACTCCAAGATCTTGATCCTACTTTGCCCTGCACACACACACTTTAGGCCCCTCAAACTCATCTCTGGAATCGACACCAGTCCCACTGCATTTTTTCATTGTTCCCCGCTAAACAGGGACTGATTTAGATCTGGGACACCAGATGGGTGCAATTAATTACCAGGTAGAACAGAAAACCATCAGTCTCTGGACCTTGTAAGGTCAGAGTTCAATAGCCCTGCTCTAGGCTATCTGATAACCCTTTGTTGTGCAATGAAATTAACTGAAAACACCGATTGTGGTTTGACACAGATTTGGCTTCTTTATTTGACAATAAAACATAGCTGGCTGAAGGCCAGCTCTCAAACTACATTTGGTTCTGAGATGCCGAGATTAATTTTGTTTTATAGTTATTTTTACCAACCTTCTCTGTCTCCGAGGAAACTATTTGATCACTACCTTCATTCACTGCTATTTATGGTTCATTTTTTAATAACAGCAACTTTGTCAAGAGAATGAAAATGTTGTGCCAGTAATATAACAAAAGGCTGAAACCGCAGCAGTCTGGCATAAAATGTGTCCCAAATGGCACTCAGGTTCCTTTATAGTCCACTACTTCTGACCAGGCCCTGTAGGGTGAAATTCTGACCAGGCCCCATAGGGTGACATTCTGACCAGGCCCCATAGGGTGACATTCTGACCAGGCCCCGTAGGGTGACATTCTGACCAGGCCCCGTAGGGTGACATTCTGACCAGGCCCCGTAGGGTGAAATACTGACCATGCCCCGTAGGGTGACATTCTGACCAGGCCCCGTAGGGTGACATTCTGACCAGGCCCCATAGGGTGACATTTGGGAGGCAACTCTGACTCTGGTTTTAGTGGAATCTCTAGGAAAGCAAGACCAGATGTGTCTCCTCCCAACTAAAGCAGTCAGTCGTCAGTCAGTCAGTCAGTAGCCCGAACACCGTCACTATAGAACTATGGGGCTGTCGGAAGACTGATCACAGGTAGCACACACTTATACACACACACTTGTTTTTTCTATCCTCGTGGGAATCTAACATTTATTTACTATTTTCCCTAACCATAATCTTAACCCGTAACCCTAAACCACTTACCCTAATTCTAACTCTAACTCTAACCCTAATTTTAAAATAGCCTTTGTCCTTGTGGAACCGTGGGAAAGGGATCATTTTCCTTCTTTTACTATCCTTGTGGGGACTTTTAGGGATTTTAGGCCCCCACAGGGATAAAAGAACAAGACCACACACACACATTCTCTCTCTTTCTCTCTCATTCAAAGTTCTGTGTTGCATAGAGCCTTGACGAGGAGTAATTCTTCAACATTTTATTTGATTAACTTCATTTACAAAAGTCACCTAGACAACAAACAAACCACAATTGCTTTAAAGTCCCAGTTAAATGTGGATGATCATTGGAAAGATCTGTATCTACTATGAAGTGCAGGTAGCACACAAGTAATGATATGCAGAACACTGGTAATGGTTGGTTAGACATGAACACAACACACTTGGGGCTCCCAAGTGGCGCAGCGGTTTAAGGCACAGCAGCTCAGTGCTAGAGGCGTCACTACAGACCCAGGTTTGATTCCAGGCTGTATCACAACCTGCCGTGATTGTCCCATAGGGTTGATGCACAATTGGCCCAGCATCGTTAAGGTTTGGCCGGGGTAGGCCGTCATTGTAAATAAGAATTGGTTCTTAACTGACTTGCCGAAGTTAAATAAATAAAACACTTGGGCTGCATTTACACAGGCAGCCCAATGATGATATTTTGCCTAATTATTGGCAAAATATCTAATTGGTTAAAAGAATTAGGCTGCCAGTGTAAACACAGCCTTAAAGATCTTTAACATACTGTTTTATTGATTGCATAATGAGTTGAAAGCAATTCAGGACTCTGAATGGACATGTTATTGCAGAATTTTGAGCAACTGGATAAAGATAGCAACGCTGGGCTCAATTAGTGAGTTAAAGAGTTAAAGAACAGGTTAACTTACAACAGCAAATATGATGATGTTCGATAACTACCCTTGCTATTATATGCTTTCGTTCCTTAATTCTTATTAAAACATGAGTTAGGCTGAGCTTTCAACAGCAAACACTGGTCTATTGTGACTCAGAGACAATTCTGAGTTCGGGAATGTTGACCTCTCGGAATGGCATTTAAAGGTGCAGCTCAAGGAGCAAACAGAAGAAAAAAAACGAAAGCAAAGATAAAGTCACTTCACCGACCTTTTCTGCTTTGGAAAACAAAAATACTAATTCTGAACCTGGTTTCAAAGGATGAAAAGGGGTTGTGACATTGTTTGAGATGAAAAGAGTTAATAGGAAAAGAGAAAGAATAACATAAATAATAGAGAGGAAGGTGGAGAGGCAATTCCAGTAACTCCGTAAAAAAAACACAGAGTGAGATAATAAAGAATCATCATTCAACTCCATTGAACCGGGAAGCTAGGCTTGTGCAATTCATTTGAACATAATTCACTTACATCTAGTTTCGCTGTAAAAAAAAAACAAGTTTCCAACCGCATATTCACCAGAACAGCTAATGTAATGCCATTTAATGAAACACTATGTATAGCTAGTTATATGATTTTAAGGACACAAGGTGTTTGTTGGGGCACCTAAAGGGTTCCAGCTAGTTGTCTCTGTATCCACCTCTATGGTTCTTCAGAGTCTCCATTTGTACAGGAGGACAGGCTGAATGACAGGTGTTTCAGAGCTGCCTGAGGGGTATAGTACGAAGCAGGTTGGAGGAGTTAGCGAGGTAACTTTGGTCAACTCTGATTTCAACTCGCGATAACCGTTGATACAAAAGTGGCTCACCTTTTAGCCAGGTACATTTCTAAGGCAAGGAATCCTTCAGAACTCACAGCTAACTCCACTTACCCTGCATGAAATGATTGAGCCACGAGTTGAGAACCAATTAAATCAGATTCCCTCCCTCTTGCAAAGATTGCATCATCATCCCCTTCATTTGAGGAAGATGACTGATTACATATTTTATTAATCAAATATTTTTCTGTGTAAATGTCATTATTTACACATTTTTTTTTCCATTTTTTTTATTATTTTCACATTGTACTTTTAGTAATGGCATAATGCATTTTAAACTTCACACACAGTAACAGTTTTGTATGACTTAGCTAATAAAATTATTTTATTGATAGGAGAGGGGAAAGGGGGCTTGTGGTTGTGGATTGATGAGCACACCAAAGCACACCCGAGTCAGCATTAAAGATCAATTATAAAATAAAGACAGCACTTCTAAAAGCCTATTTCCCCACATAGCCTACGTATTTTTCACAATAACTTTTCTTTCAATTTGATTTCGGCAGAAATTCAAATGTGGCACTGACTCGCTCATGGATTGATGTTTCAGCATTGTCTCAATGAAGAGTTCTGCATTCAACTAACCATGTGTGACATGCATGCGCAGTTACAAGCCTGCTAGAGCTAGCGGCAGGCAGACGAGCAATATCAAATCACATTTTATTGGTCACATACACATATTTAGCAGATGTTATTGCAGGTGTAGCGAAATGCTTGTATCCACCGTGGTAGTACGGATGAAGCCTGAGCTGTAATGTGAAGCTAACTGAAGCTGGTTAACAACCCGGAGTAGATCTAGCTTGCTTCGTAGGATTCCCTTCAGGTGTGTTCTTTTCTTCTCTTGGGGAGGTGCCACTACAGAACGTTGAGATGTAAATATAATGTACAGAGATGCCTGCCAGGCCTGTCTATTCTCCAACTCCAAGACACACATGATATCTAGTCTATGCATTGCAATACACGTCTATATAAAGATTCTGTAATGTTATACCCTATTGAATCTGCCCCCCTTTTCTCTCAGGCATCCTCATAGCCAGGCTACAGGTCATTGGATGAGTCCACGATGTTGTCTGCGCCACATAACTGGCACAAGGCAGCAATAGGGCACAGAGCAACACATCACTCTCAGGTCATCACCCCTGAGCCCTGTTCTATTGAAGGGATCAACCTGCTTAACATCTATGAGCTTCTAACCCTAAATAACATCAGTTTAGTGAGTGTTAGTGTGCACTGCTCATGTGGGCTGTGTAATGTTGTGGGTTAGATACTATAGGTACGGGTTGTTTGACATGGACAGACAGAAGGACACATTCAGAATTACAGAATGCATAGGTGTCATTGAACAATGGTAAAAATACACAGGTGTCATTGGACAATGTTAATGAATAATGTTGGTCAGACATAATACTGGTGCACACAAGCCTGGGCATCTGACAGTTCCTGTAATCAACAAAGCAACTGTTAGGTAAGACAACAAGTAGACTAAAGCGGACACAGACTTAGAATACTAAGGTCAGGGCGTGACAGGAATAGAAACGGGGTGTGACTTTGTCGAACCTTGTCACAACATTGATAGGTATTGATTAATTATGTAGCTGGGGTTCAATAGATTATTTTAATGATGTACGTTTCTTTGTTGTTTGTTGTTGTTAACCCTCAAGCTCCCAACATAATTCACGTACATTGATTACCAACGGGGGTCATTTTTACCCCAATAAGAAACTATTGGAAGAAGCAACAATCATGGCAAAATATCCTTAAACATGATTCATTTTAAGTAAATAAAAAAATTACCAAGACACTGTTATTTTATCAAAATTACAGTTAATTTGCTTATTCTTTCAAACGAAAATATGCAGAAAAAGAATGCAAGGTTATTTTGCATTTTGTACGGGATCATCAGAATCACCTTTATTCTCTGGACCCAGTTATAACCATAGGTGAATACATAAGGTGCTCCATCTCTGGAGGTGATCTGTCTATCTGGTCAAAATCATTAATACAGGTCCCCTCCACCGTCTGATGATATGTACTGTACAACTTGATATTGTGACTCCAGAGAAACCGGTTTTCAAATTATGACTTTTTTTTAGATTTGCCCTAGTTTTACCCTAAAAAACTACTTTTTTTGAAAATACACACCAATACAGCCCTCTTTATAGATTCAGAGCCTATCTGAGCTAAAGTAATTTTGAACACAGTCCCCTCCCCCATTTCACAGTTGGATTCAGGAGGCGGGATTATTAAGGGGTTAGGGTGACATCACCTTAACTCTCATTTTAATACACCAATGATAACATGACATTCTCTTACCTAATTTAAATAAGTACCGCCTTGTAAAGAACATCGGAGAAGGCGTGTTTGTGGAGGGGTGTGGTTTCGCTACTGTTATTTTCACTGTCATTTTCCTGTTTTATTTATTTACTTACTTACTTATCTATTGTTTACCTAATACCTATTTTTTACTAACAAATTGCGCTGTTGGTTAGGGCTTCTTAATAACTTCTTTGGGATAGGGGGCAGTATTTTCACGTCCGGATGAAAAGCGTGCCCAAGGTAAACTGCCTGTCACTCAGGCCCAGAAGCTAGGATATGCATATAATTGGTAGATTTAGATAGAAACCACTCTAAAGTTTCTAAAACTGTTAAACTGCTCAGCCCCCTGTACTCCTTGTTCACCCATGACTGCGTGGCCATGCACACCTCCAACTCAATCATCAAGTTTGCAGACGACACAACAATGGTAGGCTTGATTACCGACAACAACGAGACAGCCTACAGGGAGGAGGTGAGGGCCCTCGGAGTGTGGTGTCAGGAAAATAACCTCTCACTCAATGTCAGCAAAAAAAGAGATGATCGTGGACTTCAGGAAACAGCACCCCCCTATCCACATCGATGGGACAGCTGTGGAGAAGGTGGAAAGTTTTAAGTTCCTCTGTGTACATATCACTGACAAACTGAAATTGTCCACGCACACAGACAGTGTGGTGAAGAAGGCGCAACAGCACCTCTTCAACCTCAGGGGGCTGAAAAAATGTGGCTTGTCACCGAAAACCCTCACTAACTTTTACAGGTGCACAATTGAGAGAATCCTGTCGGGCTGTATCATTGCCTGGTACGGCAACTGCCGGCAAGGGTCTCCAGAGGGTGGTGCGGTCTGCACAATGCATAACCAGGGGCAGACTACCTGCCTTCCAGGACACCTACACCACCCGATGCCACAGGAATGCAAAAAAGATCATCAAGGACAATAACCACTCGAGCCACTGCCTGTTCAACCTGCTTCCATCCAGAAGGCGAGGTCAGTACAGGTGCATCAAAGCTGGGACAGAGTGATAGAAGCTATTTTTCAATCTCAAGGCCATCAGATTGTTAAACAGTCACCACTAGCACAGAGAGGCAGATGCCTACCATCAGACTTGATATCATTGGCCACTTTAATAAATGGAACACTAGTCACTTTAATAATGCAACTTTAAAAATGTTTACATATCTCGCATTACTCATCTCATATGTACAGTTGAAGTCTGAGGTTTACATACACTTAGGTTGGAGTCATTAAACCTAGTTTTCAACCACTCCACAAATGTCTTGTTAACACACCATAGTTTTGGCAAGTTGTTTAGGACATCTACTTTGTGCATGACACAACTAATATTTCCAACAATTGTTTACAGACAGATTATTTCACTTATAATTCTTTGTATCACAAGTCTAGTGGGTCAGAAGTTTACATACACTAAATTGACTGTGGCTTTAAACAGCTTGGAGAATCCCAGAAAATAATGTCATGGCTTCAGAAGCTTCTGAAATACCTGTGGATGTATTTCAAGGCCTACCTTCAAACTCCGTGCCTCTTTGCTTGACATCATGGGAAAATCAAAAGAAATCAGCCAAGACCTCAGAAAACAATTGTAGTCCTCCACAACTCTGGTTCATCCTTGGGAGCAATTTCCAAACGCCTGAAGGTACCACGTTCATCTGTACAAACAATAGCACGCAAGTACAAACACTATGGGACCACGCAGCCGTCATACCACTCAGGAAGGAGACACGTTCTGTCTCCTAGAGATTAACGTACTTCGGTGCGAAAAGTGCAAATCAATCCCAGAACAACAGCAAAGGACCTTGTGAAGATGCTGGAGGATACAGGTACAAAAGTATCTATATCCACAGTAAAAAGAGTCCTATATCGACAAAACCTGAAAGGCCGCTCAGCAAAGAAGAAGCCACTGCTCCAAAACCACCATTAAAAGACCAGACTACGGTTTGCAACTGCACATGGGGACAAAGATCGTACTTTTTGGAGAAATTTCCTCTGGTCTGATGAAACTAAAATAAAACTGTTTGGCCATAATGACCATCGTTATGTTTGGAGGAAAAAGGGGAGGCTTGCAAGCCGAAGAACACCACCACCGTGCTTCACGGTTGGGGTGGCAGCATCATGTTGTAGGGGTGCATTGCTGCAGGAAGGACTGGATGCACTTCACAAAATAGATGGTATAATGAGGTAGGAAAAGTACATGGATATATTGAAGCAACATCTCAAGACATCAGTCAGGAAGTTAAAGCTTGGTCGCAAATGGGTCTTCCAAATAGACAATGACCCCAAAGCATACTTCCAAAGTTGTGGCAAAATGGCTTAAGGACAACAAAGTTAAGGTATTGGAGTGGCCATCACAAAGCCCTGACCTCAATCCTATAGAACATTTGTGGGCAGACTCCGTTACACCAGCTCTGTCAGGATGAATGGGCCAAAATTAACCCAACTTATTGTGGAAAGCTTGTGGAAGGCTACCCGAAAAGTTTGACCCAAGTTAAACAATTTATAGGCAATGCTCCCAAATACTAATTGAGTGTATGTATACTTCTGACCCACTGGGAATGTGATGAAAGAAATAAAAGCTGAAATAAATCATTCTCTCTACTATTCTGACATTTCACATATTTAAAATAAAGTGGTGATCCTAACTGACCTAAGACAGGGAATTTTTACTTGGATTAAATGTCAGGAATTGTGAAAAACTGAGTAGAAATGTATTTGGCTAAGGTGTATGTAAACTTCCGACTTCAACTGTATATAATGTATACTGTATCCTTCACTATCTATTCTTTACTATTTGTTGCATCTTAGCCGATCTGTCACTGCTCATCCATATATTTTATACTTATATATTCTTATCCCATCCCTTTACTAGATTTTGTGTATTACGTAGGTTTTGTTGTGGAATTTGTTAGATATTACCTGTTAGATTCTGCTGCACTGTCGGTTCTAGAAGCATATGCATTTTGCTACAGTCGCAATAACATCTGCTAACCATGTGTACGTGACCAATACAATTTGATTGGAACTGATTGAACTTGGCTTTCTGGCTTTTATTTCTGTATCTGCAGCTGGTTCTAACATAGAGAACCAGGAGAGTGAGTCCCTCGTGCCCAGAGACAGAGCACAAGCTCTGGCCTCGGAAAGAGTAGTGAGAGGAGTCTGGCCACATGAAGTAGGGAGGGCTGAATACTAGCTTTGTCAGGGGACTTTGCCCCTAACATCCTGGGGCAGTGGACTGAATTCATTTGACTGTTTCTGAGAAATAAAGCATCAAATAAAGCATTAAAGCTGCTTACAACAAACACCTCAGAATGTCATAGAGAGATTCATTAAGAAAATAAGGGAGAGAGGGAGAGGAGAAAGGGGGGATGTGAAATGACCAATAGAGGATCATTGTGCTAGGCTCAGGTTAAGGAGATAATTGTGAAGTGTATGTGTGTGTGTGTGTGCACATGTTTGTGTGTAGTGACTGTAAGTACGTCACTCATTGACTGCTTAATCCAATATTACAGCTAATAACCCTGCTGGCTCCTCCGGGCCCTTACCAATCCCCAGTCCCTCTGCTCCTCATCACTCCTTCCCCTTCCAACTGCCTCTCCTGTGAGGGGAATCAGCTAGGCCTAATTGCCTTCCCTCTCACTCTGCTCCAGCCCTGGATAGCTCCTCTCCTCGGTCACCCTAGTGTCACTCTGGCCTCCACAGGCGGCATGGCCCATAATGGGTCTGAGTAATGTGCTTCTCCAGAAGAATATGAACAGCTGCCATACTTACAAAGTTAGAACACACATACACAGAATGAGTCTGATGAAAATGTGAGCTGTGAGCATCCCCTCCCCTCCTCGGTCACACTCTGCCCAGGCTGCAGGACACTTTTCAGTCAGCATGTTGCTAATACACTTGCATACACACGCAGACACACACACACAGCATGTTGCTAATACACTTGTATACACACGCACAGCCACACACACACAGCATGCTGCCTGACACATACTCAACATGCTGCTTGTACACACACACACTCTCTCCACTTTCTTGTCGGGTTGCCAAGAAAAACAATGCCAAAAGGTGATTACAATATTTCAGCTGAGGGAGGAGAAGTGACACAGTAGGTGTAACACATAAAGCCAGCCGTGTGTTTTGTTGTTATTAGTGTCAATATTTAATTCTGACTCTATTAAGGAGGTGCGGCATGGACCATATTAAAGGGGTGCAGCAGGATCTAACATGGGAGTGTGTAAAGTTCATCTTTGAGTGTTTAATGATGACGATGTCGGTGTTAGGATGGACACAAAGCTATTAAAATAGAAGGACTACACCTGAGCACTTGTGAGGGAAAAAGAGGCAGAGAACTGAAAGAAAAAGACCTAGGGATAGAGACAGAAAGAGATGGAGAGGGAAATATACAGACATATATACAAATACAGAGGGACAGAGAAGATAGATGACTACCTGTAGGCGACAGCTCCTCTGTGTGTTAAAGCTCCTGGGGAGTTTGGGTCCCTGCCCTTGCATTCTACCTCTGCGTTTGGAGGAGTGGTGCCCCATCCATCAACATCACTCTGGGACAAAAGAGCTAAAGCTGCCAAGTGACAACTCACTCACAGCTTAGATGATAATTGTTGCAATGATTACTATACTGAGCGCAGATTCATGACTGTCATGCTTGCAACATTACTACAAAGGAAACTGCTTTTGTATCTCAAATACTTTTTATTGTGCTCCTAAATGTCTTTGTGTGCACCTAAATTGTTCTACATAGGTGCACATGTGCTCCTTGTAAAAAAACGTCAGCGTAGAGCCCTGTGGGGTTAGGATTAGGGGTAAGCCTCGTGTGTAAACATTTGCATAAGACTGATAGATGGAGGAGCCTTTTTTGGGCAAGGACCCATGTACACACATATGTAAGCAGTGTGTGTGTTTGGCTACAGGAGACAGGAAGTAGTTGTGGCTGGCATGCAAAGACTCATCAGGATCACTAACCACCACAAGGGATTGGGGTAACACTGCAGCGCACAGTGGACATTGGCTGGTGATATCCAATAAACTTATACATGATTAGTCAACAAAGTTACTTGAATAACAAATTTGACAGACAGGGACTGGCTGGCGTGCCAAAACTCATGATTACTACGCTACTAAGTAACCAGCATAGGATCGTACAGAACTAACCTGTATCGTCTGGGATGCTATATGACCTTGTAAAGGAGTATCCTCCATTCTAAATCTAACCCTAGCCCTAGGTTCTTCTTGCACCTGAAATCTATCACATTATATCATTAATAACAGATGGTAGAAGTCAAGGACTGACAGGATCGACAACCCATTTAGAGGGAGAAGATATTGTAGTTTATTTGCATCATGTACTTTGTGATAGTACAAGACAAATATACAGTATCCACATTAACAACTTTAGTCATTCAAATAATTTCATGTTTTAATACCAAAAGGTATTGTATGAAATATATTGTAATCTTCAAAAATTCCAATGTGAAATGAAATTGGTCAATATCTTGATAAATGCTTCAGCCTGTGGAGTGATCAGAAAGGGTTGTTTCATGTGATTTGAGATTGACAGGATGTATATAATCAGTCATGATCAGAATAATGCAAATTAACTTTTTATCGGGAGGATTTTTGTTAATTTTGATAGTTGATAGTTGATAGTTTTGAAAAAAATCGATCCATGGGCAAGTCTGTACCACATTTTAATTTGTGCCAAAATCTAAATAAAATAAAAGTTATCTTGCAAATTCAGTAGGTTATTGTGTGAAATAGACTTTAAGAAGTGCAGTCTTTATTTTCTTGCTTTGGTGTGTTTATTAATGTACAAGCACTTTTACCCCTCAACCCAATCGATAAAATCATTTGATAAAGTCAAACAAAAGCGTGAACTTTCAAATGCATCCTGTCATTACTAAATGGGTAATGTGATAGGTATTTTAATATGACTATTTTTATCCAAATAACAAATATATTTGATTAATAAAATGTTTCAGAGAGGGAGGGCAATCTGATTCCATTGGTCCTCAACTCGCGGCTCAGTACTATCAATCAGAGCAAGTGGAGTTAGCTGTCGGTTAGATTGCCGCAGAGCAGGTAAGTTCTGAAAGATTCGTTGGAAATTTACCTGGCTAAAAGGTGAGCCACTTTCGTATGACCGGTTATCCAGAGTTGAACTCAGAGTTCACCAAAGTTAGCTCGCTAACTCCTCAAACCTGCTTCGTAGTAAGGGGCTCAGGTCAACTCCATTCAATTACAACCTTTGCGCAAACAGCACTGTGTGATTAGGTTGAGTGTGTGTGTGCGCGCATGTGTTTAGAAGGGCTAGGTAAGTAGGTCAATCCAATATCAGGCGACCCAAAAAGTGTGTGTGTGTCTCAGAAAGACCATCTGGTTGAAACCTAAGGTAAGATGGTTTTCTCTCAGCAATACATACTGTAACAAGCAACACTGACCCCAGGGAAAATGACTAAGATTTGGATCTGGGGAAAGGAGGAGATTGTCCAAAGGTGCAAACACACACACACACACACACTTAGATAAACGTCTGTTGTTTTTGTAACGCTAGATCCATTGAAACAGAAGCTCATGTCTTGCTTTACCATGGGTTACACAACCACAACAGGGATGATCATTTTCATCAACTGTTCAGCCAAAGTAAAACATTTCACGTTCTAGATGGAAATAATCAATTGGGCAACATTTTATCAGGTAAAAATTAAAGCCTGCCTCCTTATCCTTCAATGGAGATGTTTCAGTATACAGTGCATTCAGAAAGTATTCAGACCCATTGACTTTTTCCATATTTTGTTACATTACAGCCTTATTCTAAAATTGATTAAATAGTTTGTTTCCCTCAATCTACACACAATACACCATAATGACCAAGCAAACACAGGTTTTTAGAAATGTGTAAAAAACAGAAATATCACATTTACATAAGTATTCAGAACCTTTACTCAGTATTTTGTTGAAGCACCTTTGGCAGTGATTACAGACTTGAGTCTTTTTGGGTATGATGCTACAAGCTTGGCACACCTGTATTCGGAGAGTTTCTCCCATTCTTCTCTGCAGATCCACTGAAGCTCTGTCATGTTGGACAGCTATTTGCAGGTCTCTCCAGAGATGTTCGATCGGGTTCAAGTTGGGGCTCTGGCTTGGTCACTCAAGGACATTCAGAGACTTGTCCCGAAGCCACTGCTTTGTTGTCTTGGCTGTGTGCTAAGGGTCATTGTCCTGTTGGAAGGTGAACCTTCGCCCCAGTCTGAGGACCTGAGTGCTCTGAGCAGGTTTTCATCAAGGATCTCTACGTACTTTGTGCCATTCATCTTGCCCTCAATCCTGACTAGTCTCCCAGTCCCCGCCGCTGAAAAACATCCCCACAACATGATGCTGCTGCCATCACCATGCTTCACCTTAGGGCTGATGCCAGGTTTCCTCCAGATGTGATGCTTGACATTCAGGCCAAAGAGTTCAATCTTGGTTTCATCAGACCAGAGAATCTTGTTTCTCATGGTCTGAGAGTCCTTTTAGGTGCCTTTTGGCAACTCCAATCGGGCTGTCATGTGCCTGTTACTGAGGAGTAGCTTCCGTCTGGCCACTCTACCATAAAGGCCTGACTAAGGCCCTTTTTGGTACCCTTCCACAGATCTATGCCTTGACACAATCCTGACTCGGAGCTCTACAGTCAATTCTTCAAACTCATGGCTTGGTTTTTGCTCTGACATGCACTGTCAACTGTGGGACCTTATATAGACAGGTGTGAGCCTTTCAAAATAAATTCCAATCAATTTAATTTTCCTCAGGTGGACTCCAATGAAATCATTATATAAATAATACATTTGCAAATATTTCAAAAAATCTATTTTCGCTTTGTCATTATGGGGTATTGTTTGTAGATTGATGAGGATTTCTTTTAAATACATTTTTTAATATGCCCTCAATGCTCATCACTAAGCTAAGGACCCTGGGGCGAAACACCTCCCTCTGCAACTGGATCCTAGACTTCCTGACGGGCCGCCCCCAGGTGGTAAGGGTAGGTAACAACACATCCGCCACTCTGATCCTCAACACGGGGGCACCTCAGATGTGCGTGCTCAGTCCCCTCCTGTACTTCCTGTTCACTCATGACTACATGGCCAGGCACAACTCCAACACCATCATTACGTTTGCTGATGATACAACAGTGGTAGGCCTGATCACCGACAACGATGAGACAGCCTATAAGGAGGTGGTCAGCGACTTGACCGTGTGGTTCAAGGACAACAACCTTTCCCTGAACGTGATCAAGACAAAGGAGTTGATTGTGGACTACAGGAAAAAGAGGACCAAGCACGCCCCCATTCACATCAACAGGGCTGTAGTGGAGCAGGTTGAGAGCTTCAAGTTCCTTGGCGTCCACATCAACAACAAACTAACATGGTCCAAGCACACCAAGACAGTCATGAAGAGAGCACAACAAAATCTATTCCCCCTCAGGAGATCCTCAAAAGATTTTACAGCTGAACCATCGAGAGCATCCTGACGGGTTGCATCACTGCCTGGTATGGCAACTGCTTGGCCTCTGACCGCAAGGCACTACAGAGGGTAGTGCATACGGCTCAGTACATCACCGGGTTCAAGCTTCCTGCCATCCAGGACCTCTATACCAGGCGGTGTCAGAGGAAGGCCTTAAAAATCGTCAAAGACTCCAGCCACCCTAGTCATAGGTACGGCAAGCGGTACCGGAGAACTCTCTGTTATTATCTATGCATAGACACTTTAACAACCCTACCCGCATGTACATAATTATCTCAATTACCTCGACACCGGTGCCCCCGCACATTGACTCTGTACCAGTTCCCCCTGTACTTAGCCCCGCTATTGTTATTCACTGCTGCTCTTTAATTATCTCTATTTTTTTTATAGGTATTTTCTTAAAACTGCATCGTTGGTTAAGGGCTTGTAAGTAAGCATTTCACTGTAAGGTCTACTACACCTGTTGTATCCGGCGCATGTGACAAATCACATTTGATTTGATTTGATTTAATAAGGCCGTAACGTAACAAAATCTGGAAAAAGTCAAGGGGTCTGAATACTTTCCGAATGCACTGGAAGTGCCTAAATGATCTTTTATCTACTGTACTTAGATTTTTGTTTATGCATACATGTGTATAAAGATGTAGGATCTTAATTTGAGCCAGTTTGATACAGAAGGAAAATAATCCTGCAACAACAGGAAATGTGAATTATTGTGTGGATTATAATTAATGCACATTTTTGTAGAGGTTGATACTTTTTTCGAAATGGAAAATCAAGTCTGAAATTTCAAAGTGGAAATAACAAAGTTCAGAAGCCTTTTAAAACATCAAATACACTACAAGTTATATGTTTCCTGCATTGCAGAAAAGTTATCTTTCAACAGGGTGATCTAATGAAGACCATACACCTTTAGATGACAATGTATAATAACTGATACCAATAATGTATAGATGTTGTATAAATAACTTTTTTGCCCGCTTTGAGGACAATACAGTGCCACTGGCCCGCAACCAAAACAGGCGGACCCTCCTTCACTGCAGCCGAGGTGAGTAAAACATTTAAACGTGTTAACCCTCGCAAGGCTGCAGGCCCAGACGGCATCCCCAGCCGCGCCCTCAGAGCATGCGCAGACCAGCTGGCTGGTGTGTTTACGGACATATTCAATCAATCCCTATCCCAGTCTGCTGTTCCCACATGATTCAAAAGGGCCACCATTGTCCCTGTTCCCAAGAAAGCTAAGGTAACTGAGCTAAACGACTACCGCCCCGTAGCACTCACTTTCGTCATCATGATTTGCTTTGAGAGACTAGTCAAGGACCATATCACCTCCACCATACCTGACACCCTAGACCCACTCCAATTTGCTTACCACCCAAATAGGTCCACAGACGATGCAATCTCAACCACACTGCACACGGCCCTAACCCATCTGGACAAGAGGAATACCTATGTGAAAATGCTGTTCATCGACTACAGCTCAGCACCCTCCAGTGCCCTCCAAAATCGTCATCAAGCTCGAGACCCTGGGTCTCGACCCCACCCTGTGCAACTGGGTACTGGACTTCCTGACGGGCCACCCCCAGGTGGTGAGGGTAGGTAACAACATCTCCACCCCGCTGATCCTCATCACTGGGGCCCCACAAGGGTGCGTTCTGAGCCCTCTCCTGTACTCCCTGTTCACCACTGACTGCGTGGCCACGCACGCCTCCAACTCAATCATCAAGTTTGCGGACTACACAACAGTGGTAGGCTTGATTACCAACAACGACGAGACGGCCTACAGGGAGGAGGTGAGGGCCCTCGGAGTGTGGTGTCAGGAAAATAACCTCACACTCAACGTCAACAAAACTAAGGAGATGATTGTGGACTTCAGGAAACAGCAGAGGGAACACCCCCTATCCACATCGATGGGACAGTAGTGGAGAGGGTAGTAAGTTTTAAGTTCCTCAGCGTACACATCACAGCCAAACTGAATCGGTCCACCCACACAGACAGCATCGTCAACCTCAGGAGGCTGAAGAAATTCGGCTTGTCACCAAAAGCACTCACAAACTTCTACAGATGCACAATCGAGAGCATCCTGTCGGGCTGTATCACCGCCTGGTACGGCAACTGCTCCGTCCACAACCGTAAGGCTCTCCAGAGGGTAGTGAGGTCTGCACAACGCATCACCGGGGGCAAACTACCTGCCCTCCAGGACACCTACACCACCCGATGTCACAGGAAGGCCATAAAGATCATCAAGGACAACAACCACCCGAGCCACTGCCTGTTCACCCCGCTATCATCTAGAAGGCGAGGTCAGTACAGGTGCATCAAAGCAGGGACCGAGAGACTGAAAAACAGCTTCTATCTCAAGACCATCAGACTGTTAAACAGCCACCACTAACATTGAGTGGCTGCTGCCAACACACTGACACAACTCCAGCCACTTTAATAATGGGAATTGATGTAAAATATATCACTAGCCACTTTAAACAATGCTACTTAATATAATGTTTACATACCCTACATTATTTATCTCATATGTATATGTACATACTGTACTCTGTATCATCTACTGCATCTTTATGTAATACATGTATCACTAGCCACTTTAAACTATGCCACTTTGTTTACATACTCATCTCATATGTATATACTGTACTCGATACCATCTACTGCATCTTGCCTATGCCGCTCTGTACCATCACTCATTCATATATCTTTATGTACATATTCTTTATCCCCTTACACGTGTGTATAAGGTAGTAGTTTTGGAATTGTTAGTTAGATTACTCGTTGGTTATTACTGCATTGTCGGAACTAGAAGCACAAGCATTTCGCTACACTCGCATTAACATCTGCTAACCATGTGTATGTGACAAATACATTTGATTTGATTTGATTTGTAATGCATTATAGATGACTCAAGTACTGTACCATGTTGGTCTATGCCTGCTTTTAGTGTCATAAAACTCTATTAGAGTGGTCCACAATGTGGTTATTAAAATCACTCATACATTTTTTTTAACCCTAACTAACACGTGGGGTCGCCCAATATTAGATTGTCCTAGTTATTGACCTACTTACCTACCCCTATACAACACACATACACAGACCCCTTGACTTTTCCCATATTTTGTTACACGCTTACATAACACAAAATGAACACAATAGATTTTCGATTATGCCAATGTCCTCTTAAAAATGATCAAACACCAGAAAGGACTTCCTTTCACATAACTGAATTTCCTTTCACATAAGCACTGAATATCGTTAACGCCCTCAGAAGGCAGACAGATGATAAAAGGAATGAAAAATGGTAGAAGTGTAACGAAACAGTCTAGCAGCCTCTATTCCTACCATACATTTTCTAGTTCACTGACTCATTAATCAAGGACAGTACATTTGTATTTGTTTTGTTTAATCTGAAATTCACCTGTGATTACCAGAAATAACAACTGAGAGAAAGACTATGTCCCAATGGGCACCCTATTCACTATGTTGTGCACTATATAGGGATTAGGGTGCCATTTGGGACTCACAAGAGAAAGACTCGGCCAAAGCTAAAGTGATGAAACACCGGCTTGGGTAGAATGCTGTGTTTTGTTCAGATGATCGTTTACACACCCCAGATTCACCATGACCCATTGGCCTCAGGTGAGAGGACAGAGATTGTTAAAGGAACAATATTGTATCTGTCTCATTATGCTGTCTGTGAGAGCATGACCCCATCTCCATTTTTCATTTTCTTATTCTACTACTTCTATGAGTTGGTAAACAACCTGAAAGGGTGCAGTGTGTTGTTTGAACAAGTAAAACAATTATGGAATGTCTGCACACAAGTATAATTCATTGGCTGATACCTCCTGATGACCTAGATGGAAGTACGTGATCCTTCCTTAACCCATAGGATGTCCCACTCAGTTGACTACTTCAAAATGGTGAACGTCCTCAATGGTGCTGCCCATGCTTAAACAAGCTTTGGGGCACTGGAGTCTTCTAAGGGTGAGAGTTAGATCACCTAGCTGATTGGCTGCTTCACCTTTGACTGGGAAAGTTCAAGAGGGGTCAAGTGCCTTGTTGCAAACAGGATGCCTGTATTGACACTGGAAGTCTATGGGTATCTGCTAGCATAGAAAAGCATGCTAGCAGATAGCTCAATGACTGGAAGTCTATGGGTTAACGCTAGTTAGCATTGGCTCGTGAAATTTTTTATAGGTAATTGTCAGAGGCGGTCTCATATTGTTACATCACCAACATTTTGAGAATAAAGGTGCTAACATGGCGTCCATTCTAAAACCTGGCCAAACTCTTAATATACTGCATGGCTCTGCTTCTCCCTGCTCATAACCTGGCAACACATGGCGCTGGAATAGAACTGAATGAAACAATCGGAAACAGTTTACTCTTATATGGTTCCTGATACAGTTACTGTATATTGTACTTCCTGAATAATCTTGTTAGTGATGATGCAAATATTTAATTTGTTTGGGATAGAAGCTGTTTTTCAGTCTCTCGGCCCCAGCTTTGACGCACCAGTACTGACCTCGCCTTCTGGATGATAGCGGAGTGAACAGGCCGTGGCTCGGGTGGTTGATGTCAATGTACACGCCGAGGAACTTGAAGCTTTCCACTTCCTCCACTGAGCTTCCCGTCGATGTGGTTAGGGGCGTGTTCCATTTGCCATTTCCTGTTTTGTTGACATTGAGTGAGAGGTTATTTTCCTGCCACCACTCTCCCAGGGCCCTCACCTCCTCCCTGTAGGGTGTTGCGTCTTTTGTTGGTAATCAGACCTACTACTGTTGTTCCATCAGCAAACTTGATTGAGTTGGAAGCGTGCGTGGCCACGAAGTCATGGGTGAACAGGGAGTACAGGAAAGGGCTGAGCAAGCACCCTTGTGGGGCTTCTGTGCTGAGGATCAGCAAAGTGTAGGTGTTGTTCCTACCTTCACCGCCTGGGGGTGCCCCGTCAGGTAGTGCAGGACCCAGTTGCACAGGGCGTGGTCGAGACCCAGGATCACAAGTTTAATGATGAGTTTGGAGGTTACTATGGTGTTGAATGCTGAGCTGTAGTCAAGGAACAGCAGTACCGGAGTGCCAAGTCTTGGACAAAAAGGCTTCTCAACAGTTTTTACCCCCAAGCCATAAAACTCCTGAACATCTAACCAAATGGTTACCCGGACTACTTGCATTGTGTACCCCCCCCCCCAACCCCTCTTTTACACTGCTGCTACTCTCTGTTTATCTTATATGCATAGTCACTTTAACTATACATTCATGTACATACTACCTCAATAAGCCTGACTAACAGGTGTCTGTATATAGCCTTGCTACTCTTTTTCAAATGGCTTTTTACTGTTGTTTTATTTCTTTACTTATCTACACACACACACACACCTTTTTTTCACACCATTGGTTAGAGCCTGTAAGTAAGCATTTGGCATACGTGACAAATAAACTTTGATTTGATTTTGTCCAGATGGGATAGTGCAGTGTGCAGTGTGATGGCGATAGCATCGTCTGTGGACCTAATGGGGCGGTAAGCAAATTGAAGTGGGCCTAGGGTGACAGGTGGGGTGATATGATACTTGACTAGTCTCTCAAAGCACTTCATGATGACAGAAGTGAGTGCTATGTGGCAATAGTCATTTAGTTCAGTTAGCTTAGTTTTCTTGGGAACAGGAACAATGGTGGCCATCTTGAAAATTGTGAGGACAACACACTCGGATAGACAGCGATTGATTTAAATACAGTTTAAGTCGGAAGTTTACATACACCTTAGCCAAATTGCTGGGATAATTACTTGTGTCATGCACAAAATAGATTTCCTAACCGACTTGCCAAAACTATAGTTTGTTAACAAGAAATTTGTGGAGTGGTTGAAAAACGAGTTTTAATGACTCCAACCTAAGTGTATGAAAACTTCCGACTTCAACTATGTCCGTAAACACACCAGCCGTCTGGTCTGCGCATGCTTTGAGGATGTGGATAGGGAAGTAATCTGGGTCAGCGAAGGTTAACATGTTTAAATCTTTTACTCACGTCAGCCACGGAGAAGGGGGGGTGCAGTCCTTGTTAGCGGCTGCGACGGTGACACTGTATTATCCTCAAAACGAGCAAAGAAGGTGTTTAGTTTGTCTGGAAGCGTAACGTCGGTGTCCGTGATGTGGCTGGATTTCTTTATGTAGTCTGTGGTTTCCTGTAGACCCTGCCACATACGTCTCGTGTCTAAACCATTGAATTGTGACTCTACCTTGTCCCTGTAATGGCATTTTGCTTGCCTTGCGGAGGGAATAGCTACACTGTTTATATTCAGACATATTCCCAGACCTCTCTCCATGGTCAAATGCGGTGGATCGTGCTTTCAATACTGCGCGAATGCCACCATCCATTCACCGGTTCTGGTTAGGGTAGGTTCGCCATGAAACACTATCAGAAAGACTCACCCTCTGTTAATAGATAGTGAGAAAGTTCTAAAAAGAAAACATCACTCATCAGTGACTTGATAAGCTGACTTAGCTAACGTGGCCTGCCTGCTCAGTGTGCTTGCTAGCTACTACTATCTAGCTTAATTGACAAACACAGAGACGGAACATCGCTAGCTATCTAGCTAGTGATTTTGAGCACTGTTAAACAGCGTATAGCAGCTTGTGCTTTACTTACGAACGTTTGACAGCTTGTTGATGAAGTTGTAGACACGTTCTCAGAAATCAGTCCTGAGCGCAGTCTGCAGCAGCTGACTAGACGATACTGTCTGCAGTGCACTGACTTGTTTTAATGTATGTTTTGTAACATGAGAAATACTGCACCCAACACCTTATTTAGAGGTAAAATTGTGTGACTAAGACTTCCTCTGCAAAAAAAATATATATATATATATATATATTTTTCAGTTCTGCCCACAAATGTTCTATAAGATTGAGGTCAGGGCTTTGTGATGGCCACTCCAATACCTTGACTTTGTTGTCCTAAAGCCATTTTGCCACAACTTTGGAAGTATACTTGGGGTCATTGTCCATTTGGAAAACGCATTTGCGACCAAGCTTTAACTTCCTGACTGATGTCTTGAGATGTTGCTTCAACATATCCACATAATTTTCATTTCTCATGATGCCATCCATTTTGTGAACTGCTGCAGCCCCTCCTGCAGCAAAGCACCACAACAACATGATGCTGCCACCCCCGTGCTTCACGGTTGGGATGGTGTTCTTCGGCTTGCAAGCCTCCCCTTTTTCCTCCAAACATAACAATGGTCATTATGGCCAAACAGTTCTATTTTAGTTTAATCAGACCAGAGGACATTTCAAAAAGTACCATCTTTGTCCCCATGTGCAGTTGCAAATCGTAGTCTGGCTTTTTATGGTGGTTTTGGAGCAGTGGCTTCTTCCTTGCTGAGCGGCCTTTCAGGTTATGTCAATATAGGACTTGTTTTACTGTGGATATAAATACTTTTGTACCGGTTTCCTCCAGCATCACCACAAGGTCCTTTGCTGTTGTTCTGGGACCAAAGTACATTCATCTCTAGGAGACAGAACACGTCTCCTTCCTGAGTTGTATGACGGCTGTGTGGTCCCATGGTGTTCATACTTGCATACTATTGTTTGTACAGATGAAGGTGGTACCTTCAGGCGTTGGAAATTCCTCCCAAGGATGAACCAGACTTGTGGAGGACTACAATTATTAGTTCTTGGCTGATTTCTTTGGTTTGACATCATGGGGAAATCAAGGAGGCACTGAGTTTGAAAGTAGGCCTTGAATTACATCCACAGGTACACCTCAAATTTACCCAAATGATGCCAAATAGCCTATCAGAAGCTTCTAAAGCCATGACATCATTTTCTGGAATTTTCCAAGCTGTTTAAATGCACAGTCAACTTAGTGTATGTAAACTTCTGACCCACTGGAATTGTGATACAGTGAATTATAAGTTAAATAATCTGTCTGTAAACAATTGCTGGAAAAATTACTTGTATTTTGCACAAAGTAGATGTCCTAACCGACTTACCATAACTATAGTTTGTTAACAAGAAATTTGTGGAGTGGTTGAAAACTGATTTTTAATGACTCCAACCTAAGTGTATGTAAACTTCTGACTTCAACTGTGTGTATACAACCATCCCAGATCTACATATTTTGCTGTGAAGAGAATCATTAGATCACTTGTTTTGGTACTACCCATATCTATCTTGTTTTTGGTTGCAGGTCCAGGAATGGCAGAAAAACTGAAACATTTACTAGGAGGACTGCAAATAGCACTGCTGGGTGATTTGAAGTCATTGTCATTCAATCAATAATATAATAATACTCAGCAAAGGTGTTTATCTTTCAATCTGTAGAAACTATGAGAAAAGAAAGGTTCAGCACCTCCCGAGTGGCGCAGCGGTCTAAGGCATCACTACAGACCCAGGTTCGATCCCAGTCTGTGTCGCAGCCGGCTGCGACCGGGAGACCAATGAGGTGGTGCACAATTGGCCTAGCGTCGTCTGAGTTAGGGGAGGGTTTGGCCGGCCGTGATGTCCTAGTCCCATCGCACACTAGACACCTGTGGCGGGCCGGGTGCACGCACGCTGACTTCAGTCACCAGTTGTACGCTGTTCCCTCCGACACATTGGTGCGGCTGGCTTCTGGGTTAAGCGGGCAGTTTGTCAAGAAGCAGTGCGGCTTGACAGGGCCGTGTTTTGTAGGACGCATGGCTCTCGACCTTTGCCTTTCCCGAGTCTGTTGAAGCGATGGGACAAGACTGTAACTACCAATTGGATATCACGAAAAAGGGCAAAAAAAAATAATTTTAGGTTCAGCACAGTAGAAAATATATGGCAGATAGAAATCTAAACTGGATGGTCTTCAGAGATAGATAGGAGGGGTTGAGTAGCTCAAGGCTGGGACTAAAAACCAACAAAAGATAACTAATGTAAAATATACTGTCAGTGAAATGTATGTAGTATGTTTAAGTATTATTTTCCATTAGTTTACTCCAATTACAGGAGGGGTGCTTGAGTTAGGGGGAAATAACATAAAAATATAAAGATATGGGGGATTGCAGACAATTACATTGACAGAAGCCAATCTATCTGCAATATTAAAGCTGATGTTTAAAAAAATATATTTTATAAAAAATAAACCACTGCACTAAATTACTATCGCCCCATAGCAATCACATCTGTCATTATTGTCAGTGCTTTGAAAGGCTAATCAAGGGCCATTACCTCCACCATACCTGACACCCAAGAGGAACATTATGTGAGAATACTATTCATCGACGGCAGCTCAGCTTTTAACACCATAGTGCGCTAAGCTCAGGCCCTTGGGTCTGAACTCCTCCCTGTGCAACTGGTTCCTAGAATTCCTGGTTCCTAGAATTCCTGACGAGCCGACCCCAGGTGGTGAGGGTAGGCAACAACACCTCCGCCACACTGATCCTCAACACGGGGGGCCCCCCCATGTGTGTGTGCTCAGCCACCTCCTATACTCCCTATATTCCATTTTGATACTGCTACATTGCTATTTGGGTTGTTAATTGGATTCGTCCTTCCATTCTTTTTTGTATTTTTCTTTACAATGTATTTCTTTACATTGTAATTGCTTGAGATTTGACTACATTGCTAGGAGTTAGCAACATAAGCATTTCGCTGCACAGCTATTACACCTGCTAAACTGTGTACGTGACCAATAAACTTTTATTTGATTTACTCCCCAACACTGATGGTTAGCTACTGACTTGATCACAGGTGTATGTATGATGAAGTTTTGTATTGACTAAGGTCTTATTGTACATTTCTAGATACACTTGTACAAACATATCTATAGGAAGTAGAACATTGCATTGCATTTCATGTTGCATGAAAGATCAGTCTGTCCGTCCACTAGACGATGACTACAGAGAAAACTTGAGTAAATATGGATGGAACACAACTCCACTGGACAGAGGCTGAACATCGAGGTTGCTTAACACTCAGTCCCTGGTTCATTCAACTCCACTGGACAGAGGCTGAACATCGAGGTTGCTTAACACTCAGTCCCTGGTCCATTCAACTCCACTGGACAGAGGCTGAACATCGAGGTTGCTTAACACTCAGTCCCTGGTCCATTCAACTCCACTGGACAGAGGCTGAACATCTTGAGGTTGCTTAACACTCAGTCCCTGGTCCATTCAACTCCACTGGACAGAGGCTGAACATCTTGAGGTTGCTTAACACTCAGTCCCTGGTCCATTCAACTCCACTGGACAGAGGCTGAACATCTTGAGGTTGCTTAACACTCAGTCCCTGGTCCATTCAACTCCACTGGACAGAGGCTGAACATCTTGAGGTTGCTTAACACTCAGTCCCTGGTCCATTCAACTCCACTGGACAGAGGCTGAACATCTTGAGGTTGCTTAACACTCAGTCCCTGGTCCATTCAACTCCACTGGACAGAGGCTGAACATCGAGGTTGCTTAACACTCAGTCCCTGGTCCATTCAACTCCACTGGACAGAGGCTGAACATCGAGGTTGCTTAACACTCAGTCCCTGGTCCATTCAACTCCACTGGACAGAGGCTGAACATCGAGGTTGCTTAACACTCAGTCCCTGGTCCATTCAACTCCACTGGACAGAGGCTGAACATCGAGGTTGCTTAACACTCAGTCCCTGGTCCATTCAACTCCACTGGACAGAGGCTGAACATCGAGGTTGCTTAACACTCAGTCCCTGGTCCATTCAACTCCACTGGACAGAGGCTGAACATCTTGAGGTTGCTTAACACTCAGTCCCTGGTCCATTCAACTCCACTGGACAGAGGCTGAACATCTTGAGGTTGCTTAACACTCAGTCCCTGGTCCATTCAACTCCACTGGACAGAGGCTGAACATCTTGAGGTTGCTTAACACTCAGTCCCTGGTCCATTCAACTCCACTGGACAGAGGCTGAACATCGAGGTTGCTTAGCTGCTGTATTGTCTTTAATTCTGCTGTCTGATACTCCAGTGCAAGGATTTCATTCATTTCCTTACAGGCTGCTCCACTAAAAAAACAACTATTGAGATTATTTATAGTAACTACAGAGGTGGGTTGGTGTCGGTTTTCCAGTTGGTTTTGGTTGGCTTGGTAACTATGGAGGTTGGCTTGGTGTATGATGAGCTGATTGGTTTTGGTTATCCGGTTGGTTTTACTTGGCTTAGCAACTAGGTGGTTTGATGTCGGTTATGCGGTTGGTTTTGGTTGGCATAGTAACTATTGAGGTGATTTGGTTGGTTTGGTGCCTGTTATCCAGTTAGTTTAGGTTGGTTTCAAAACTACGGTGGTAATTGTTGAGCTGATTGGATTTGCATGCTAGGCCAGGGATAGAGACGATATGCAGGCATGCAGCAAGTCGACTCGCAGCAAGTCGACTCGTAACACGACGAGTCAAGATGATAGATCACTTACAGCCCACCTCGAGGATGGCTCTAACAGTTCGTGTGAGTTCTTTAGCCTCTGCAGCTAGCATAGCCGTCGTCCACTGGGACTTCTTCCCCACGCGGGCTCCCAGGGGTTGAGAGGAAGCGTCGGGCTTCATGTCACCAGAGCTGCAGAGAAACAGACAGGTATAGAGTTAACCTTTCAAGCTTACAGCACTTTTACACAGTTTTTACCATGGCTGTATTCATTAATCTAGCAAGAGAAAACTCTATGGATATTGGCTTTCACCTGGAATTGTCAATTTATGTCTGACATAAAATAATGATGAGATAATAAGGATATGGATAGGCTAGATAGGATGAAGTCAGAAGTGATGCAGGAAAATACTGTACTCTTACTTAGGGATGTTATTGTAAAGAGTAGATGACATAGGCTGTACTACAGTTGGTTGGGAATATGGTGGCATGATGGCAAGTGATGACACGTCATAGCTAATATTTCATAACGGAGTAGAGCCTTGTCTCAAGTTAAGCAGTTGGTTACAACTATGAGCGTTGTGGAGACCAAACAAAACTAGCATAGTTGTATTGTGGGAGCATCTACTCTCCTTATTTGACCTAGATATTCTGTGTGTATGTATTGATGTGGAGGCTACGTGTGCCTTTTTTAAATTGATGTAGTTCTGTTCTTGAGCTGTTCTTGTCTACTAATGTTCTGTTTTATGTCATGTTTCATGTTTTGTGTGGAAGAGAAGCTGCTGCTTTTGCAACAGCTAATGTGGATCCTAATAAAATACCCCCTCCCAAAAAAAAGAATACCATAGTCTGAATTCAATAGTGTTGCTAGAAAATTCCACAATATTGCTGACCTTGGCACCTAAATTGCTGGAAATTATGATGCTGCTGTAAAAATAGTTATTGCCACAGTTAATGGGGGATATCAATATTAGAGAAAGAGAAAGTAATTGTCTGACAGTGACTGATTAAGTAATTATAATTATCTTTGTTATCCATTACCGAGGTGTAAACAACATGTCAACCTACATTTCATCTGTTACAACTACTGCCCTACAAACGACCAGGAACACCTGCAGTTTTAGGAAGAAAACATATTGTCAAAAGTGTTTATCTAACAAATGGTCTGGTTACCTAAGACAGAAGGTTACTTTAAAGTCCAATGCAGCCATTTATGAATCGCTGAGCTGACTAGGTGAAAAATCTATTTAGAAGGACATTTAACTCTAATTGTTCCTGTAAGATAAGAGAGTCTGTTAAATGACTAAAATAGTCTGAGTAGGGAAGGGTATACTGGCTGTTGTTGGCAGAGAGGTTTGGAAATCTCCTTTCTTATTGGTCTATTAACTCATTTACTCCATCCCACCAAAACAGCCAGAAATTTCAGGCGGTCTTTTCAAACAACTATTATCATCATTTTCACAATTTCACAGTGTAATTCCAACCTCAGTGTGGAAATGTATATAAAACAGGAAAATCACATTTTTGACTGCACTGGATCTGTAACATAAAAACGAAAGTTAATCCTTAACCCCTTAACCTACCTAAACTTAGCCACATTTGCTAAGAAAATGTTTACCACAAATGATAACACAAAAATATGTATGATACTCTACGACTGCTAATATGTATGATACTGTACAACCACTGGACCATTTGTAACATATCATTCAAAATGGAGGGACATAAAAAAATAACTATAATATCATGCAAATGGGTACGAGACAGCATTGTTGTCACAAATCCATGTGAGACTGACTGGACAGCTATATTGAGGTTTTCCAGTGACCTACAGATTGACAATAGAACACTGGGTAGGGGGTAGCACAGGGGGTCTTTGTAAAAAGTGTTTCAAACTGACACAGACTACTGCATGTTACGTAGTCAGACTTACAAAACAGGACATTGTCTAGGTCTTCAGAGGGCCAGAACTAATCATCACCCCACGGTGTTTGCTAATAACTGCACAAACTGCAGCTCAATACCCAAGTGGAAAGTAAATATATTTAAATATACTTATATCATCCTTGAATATATTTAAGTATATAGAATGTTCATAATATACTTTAGTATATTTAAAATAATCTAAATTGGAAAACATTACATTTAATACATACATTTAATGTCAACTTTAGTGTTTTATTAGCTTTTAAGTATATTAAAATATGCCCATTAGAGCATTAAGCGGCACCTCACTTGCGATTGGTCAATAAAAAATGTATAATTAATGGTTTATGTTTTAAATGCTCATAAAAGTGTGGTAAATGTGTAGATTTTTCTGTTTCAAAAATATATTGTTCAAAACAAGCTGTTCAGTTACTTACTACTCTGCCCCTAAGTGACTGTCAGCAGTGGCAGCTCCGCCTCCGTGGGTGAACAGGCCGTGCGAACATTGCTTGGATTGTGTTGCCAGCTGTTTGCTATGAGGGTGAATAGTCCAAATGAAATCACAGGAATTGAGGAACTCCTCAGCATGTTGCATCGAAGGACAGAGCGATACAGTAGCTGGAACCTTTATCGTGGATCTGGTAGGGATTTTTTGGGATTGTTTCCCACTGTTAGGGTCCTGTGTGGCTCAGGTGGTAGAGCATGGCACTTACAACACCAGGGTTGTGGGTTGGATTCCCACGGGGGACCAGGATCAAAAAGTATGAAAATGTATGCACTCTGGATAAGTGTCTGCTAAATGACTAAAATGTTGTTTATCAGGTTCTACTGTAAGTGACATGGCGACATGTGTCGACTACAACAGCATAAAAGCAGGTGTTTTACAAAGCATGATCAAATGAATGAGCCAGCTACAGTAATATTGAGAAATAGTTTGGTCAATTTTCTTGGGTCACATAAACCTTTGATAAGCAGCTAGCTATTGCTAGCTAGTTAACACCCATGTCAATATCCGCAGCATCGGTATGTTTGTTGCGTTCTCCCAGGTTCACTCGTTCGTTCATGATCTTGGCTGCAGGTTTTAAATAGTATCATCTAATCCAGTGGTTCCCAAACTTTGTATTGTCCCCTACCCCTTCAAACATTCAACCTCCACATGCATACCCCCTCTAGCACCAGGGTCAGCGCACTCTCAAATGTAATTTTTTGCCATCATTGTAAGCCTGCCACACACACATTATACGATACATTTATTAAACAAAATAATGAGTGTAAGTTTGTCACAACCCAGCTCGTGGGAAGTGACAAAGAGCTGTTATAGGACCAGTGTACAAATAATAAATCAATAATTTGTCTTTTTTTAACCATCTTACATATAAAACCTAATTTGTTCATCAAAAATTGTGAATAACTCACCACAGGTTAATGAGAAGGGTGTGCTTGAAAGGATGCACATAACTCTGCAATGTTGGGTTGTATTGGAGAGAGTCTGTCTTAAATAATTTTCCACACACAGTCTGGGCCTGTATTTAGTTTTCATGCTAGTGAGGGCTGAGAATCCACTCTCGCATAGGTACGTGATGCAAATGGCATCAGTATCTTAACAGCGCAATTTGCCAAAGCAGGATCCTCTGAGCGCAGCCCAATCCATAAATCTGTCAATGGCTTCTGATTCATTTCAATTTTCACAGAACCACTTGTGGCAATTTTGATGGACTGGAGGCAGGGCATGAAGGGATAATGAATCCAGTTGTTTGTGTCATCCATGTCTGGAGAGTACCTGTGTATTGCCCACCCAACTCACTCAGGTGCTTCGCTATATCACATTTGACATTTTCCATAACCTTGAGTTCATTTGCACACAAAAAAAATCATACAATGATGGAAAGACCTGTGTGTTGTCCTTGTTAATGCAGACAGAGAAGAGCTCCAACTTCTTAATCATAGCCTCAATTTTGTCCCGCTCATTGAATATAGTCACGGAGAGTTCCTGTAATCCTAGATTCAGATCATTCAGGCGAGAAAAAACATCACCCAGATAAGGCATTCGTGTGAGAAACTCATCATCATGCAAGCGGTCAGACAAGTGAAAATTATGGTCAGTAAAGAAAACTTTAAGCTCGTCTCTCAATTAAAAAAAACGTGTCAATATTTTGCCCCTTGATAACCAGCGCACTTCTGTATGTTTTAAAAGCGTGACATGGTCGCTGCCCATATCAGTGCAGAAAATACATGAGAGTTCAGGGGCCTTGCTTTAACAAAGTTACCCATTTTCTCTGCAGTGTCCAAAACATATTTAGAGCTGTCAGGCATTCCCTTGGCAGCAAGAGACTTTCAGTGGATGCTGCAGTGTACCCAATTGGCATCGTGAGCAACTGCTTGCACACACGTTACCACTCCACCATGTCTCCCTGTCATGGCTTTTGCACCATCAGTACAGATACCAACATGAGCAGCAGCTACATACAGACCGTTAGTGGAATTCCTGTGAAAGAGTAATGGTTAATGTGATTGGATGTTAATTATTTGACTAGGCTACCTGTATTTGACATTGTGTTGTTATTTTGCTGAACCCAAGATGGTTTCATTTTATTTTTGGCAGTGAAATGAGGCTACTCAGGCAAGGAAAAAAACCTCACCCAAATGTATAGCCCCGTTAGAAAATATATATATTTTCCATATATAGGGTCTTTTTTTTTATACATGTATTTAATAAAAAATGTTAATCACATTTTTATTTGGCGGAACCCCGACGGCATTGCGCATACCCCAGTTTGGGAATACCTGATCTAATCTGTTCAAAACAGCAGCAGCATGTGCAGCAGTGGTCATTCGGTTATTGAGATGCAAAAGTGAAATAGGTGTATTTATGCTGCTGTTCAAATGCACAGATTGCTTTACATATCTTCTCAAATAAACTTCTGCTAGTTCGAAAACTTGTCTTCTTCAATTCAGGGAAAAATAAACATCCTCTCACTGTCAACTGCGTTTATTTTCAGCAAACTTAACATGTGTAAATATTTGTATGAACATAAGATTCAACAACGGAGACAAACTGAACAAGTTCCACAGACATGCGACTAACAGATATTAAATAATGTGTCCCTGAACAAAGGGAGGGGGGGGTCAAAATCAAGTAACAGTCAGTATCTGGTGTGGCCACCAGCTGCATTAAGTGCCTCTCCTCCTCATGGACTGCACCAGATTTGCCAGTTATTGCTGTGAGATGTTACCCCACTCTTCCACCACGGCACCTGCAAGTTCCCGGACATTTCTGGGGGGGGAATGGCCCTAGCCCTCACCCTCCGATCCAACAGGTCCCAGACCTGCTCAATGGGATTGAGATCCGGGCTCTTCGCTGGCCATGACAGAACACTGACATTCCTGTCTTGCAGGAAATCACGCACAGAATGAGCAGTAAGGCTGGTGGCATTGTCATGCTGGAGGGTCATGTCAGGGTGAGCCTGCAGGAAGGGTACCACATGAGGGACGAGGATGTCTTCCCTATAACGCACATCTTTGAGATTGCCTGCAATGACAACAAGCTCAGTCTGATGATGCTGTGACACACCGCCCCAGACCATGACGGACCCTCCACCTCCAAATTGATCCCGCTTCAGAGTACAGGCCTCGGTGTAATGCTCATTCCTTCGACGATAAACGCGAATCCGACCATCACCCCTGGTGAGACAAAACAGCGACTCGTCATTGAAGACCACTTTTTGCCAGCGACGGTGGGTTTGTGCCCATAGGCAATGTTGTTGCCGCTGATGTCCTCCTCTCGATACCCCTAAACAATGAGGAACATTGGGTGGAAACCATGTGCTTTCGTGGTACCGCCGTTGTGATACCCGGACCACACCATTGACCGAACCACTTGGGAGCACTGTTGCCACAGTAAATGCTTGGGGAGGAGGGCCCTGAGAACACACACCTTCTCCCGGCCTCCAGCTAGGGTCACGAGATCTGCCTCTTGCCCCTCACCGCGCAATAATCCGCTTTCACCGTGCTCTCCTTCGATCCAGCACGGTGTCTGTGCCAGGACGACTGACGCTGCCCAGAAGCACCAATATGCTAAAAAAAAACGCTTCTGGCCCGGACCCTTTCCTTTATGCCTCGGAAACTGTTGCGTCACCCCTGCGAAGGACTTTTGTTTGTCCTCGAAACAGGCCTGTAAGGACTCCATAGCCAAACAACTCTGTTGGTAAAACTGTCCCTCTCAGGAATCCAAGATTACATCAACTAGAGGTGGCCCTGAGCCTCCATACTTTTCCACACAGCCAGGATAGAACAGCGGGACAGACACAGCACAAAATCAGCCATAGCATGGCTTTCATCGAGAAGCTCTGGAGCCGGCTTCCCCCACCTCCATGGTCTTATTCAGCTCCTGTAGCAAAACGATATGATACATCTGCAGCATTGTGACCACATTCAACGACCAGGCCGTCACACCGTCACCCTGGTACACTTTGTCCAGCTGATCCGCCGAGAACCGGCACTGTTTATTTGGAAGCACAGTGCTAGGATTTGTTAGCCTCTGGAGCTAAGTAACTCGCTAGCTTTCCATCCATTGGCAGTGTGAAAATGAGCCCGGCCTCCTCTATACCCTCTACATTTATGAACTCACCATAACCTGATAGTATCAGTCTGGCTGAATAAGGGGAATCCCAGGTCGCCTTTAGCTCATCGGCAAAATCTTTAAACAGGTAAGTGACGCTTCACAGCTGCAAGGACAGGAGGTAAATACATTCCCCCAAACCTGCCGGAACGCCGCTGCGGGGGAGAAGATGGCCAATCCACCCCCAGGTGATCTGCTGCACTATGACACAGCTCCATCAAAGGTGAATTAACCATCAATAGTTCACTCTCCCCCGCCGAATGCAAAAAAAACATTGTTTCACAAGTGAAAGTCCACATCACATGTGAAGTGATCCAAAAAACACATGGTTTCAAATGATTTCACATGAACAAAACATGTGGAAATATCATGTAAAATCAAGCGTTTTTTTCGTAAGGGTGTATACACTGTGAATGAATGAGATTATCTGAAAGATAGCCCACTATTGAAGAAAGAAGCAGAAGAAGCAGACATGATTCACTAGAAATGTACACAATGCACATTCTTACCTACAGCTCTTCACGGGACCATGGTTTTCAATGAGGAAGTCTTGAACATTCTAAATGGGAAGGAATGTAAACGTATTAAAAACGTATAAACGTATTATTTTAGTTGATATATGCGTCTCAAATGACACTCCAATTTCCTATGGTACACTACTTTTGACCAGGGCATATACATAGGGCTCTGGTCAAAAGGGGTGCACTATATTTTTTATTTTATCTTTATTTAACTAGGCAAGTCAGTTAAGAACAAATTCTTATTTGTAGGGAATAGGGCGCCATTTGGGACACATTAGACACTACCACTTTTCTGAACACTACAACCGTATTTATCAGACATGGGTTCAAATACTATTAAAGTATTTAAATTACTTTCACATACATTTCAAAGTAGATATTTGGATTTTAATATTTTGAAATACAGTTGGAAAATATTGGCATGTATTTGAAAATAATCAAATACACAGACAAGTGTATTTTCAAATACACATATTAAAATACTCCCATGCATTTAAATCCAGGTCAGTTTGGTTCAAGGGGTATTTGCTATGTTTTTGGAAATAAGTATTTGAAAATATTTTAAAGTAGTATTTATAGGAAATTATTTGAAAAAAATTGTTCAAATAGAAGTAGTTGATTCAGCTACAATTTTTGAAAATACTCAAATACACTAGAAAATACGTATTTGAACCCAGGTCTGCTATTTATAAACTTGTCATTATTCAGAGATGTAAATGCTAATTTCAGTTTGTCTTTATATTTCTGTATTTTCTTTCTGAGGATGTGAATGATATGAATTCAAATCTGTTTCTCCTTCTCAAATCGGTTTCTCTTCACACATTGTAAACTAGATATGAAGTAATGGTCTTCGAGAGAGAGTTAGTGTTGACATTCAGTAATCACAGTACACACACATACAGTACCTCCACGAAGTTGAGCAGTTTTCCCATGGACACCTCAAAGCCCTTTTTGTCCCCTTTGTTCTTACGTAGTTGACACTCCAGAACGGCCACTCTCTTCTTCAGCTCCTCCACCTCATCCTATCAGGAAGGACATCACACTAGGTCATCAGCAGGGGTTCTACTGAATGGCCTGCATCTGGATGGGTTTTCATTCAGAAATTGAAAGATTGTCTGTATTTTTATTTTATTTTTTATTATTGTGATTAAATCGCATTGTCTGAAAGCGTTCAAAATACACTGAAAATGTCCAAAATACATACAGCTAAAAACAACAATGCGATGTCAAATCAAGTTGACAGTGAGGTTAAAGTGTGATTATCAATATACCAAATTTTATAACAAACTTTAAATTACAGCTCAATTTGAGCTAAATCAGAATTTGTGATTCGTCTTGATTAATCACAGCAAATCCTGGGATTAACAGCCCTAATTTTCAATAAAATTACATATTTTCAATAAAGTGTCATTCATTGATGATAGTTAAATTATTTATAAACTATATCAAAAGTTTGTATTGACTTTTCTGTGACTGCCAAAAGTGTGATACGTTTCATGTAGGCTACGTGCCAAAAGTGTGATACGTTTCATGTAGGCTACGTGCCAAAAGTGTGATACGTTTCATGTAGGCTACGTGCCAAAAGTGTGATACGTTTCATGTAGGCTACGTGCCAAAAGTGTGATACGTTTCATGTAGGCTACGTGCCAAAAGTGTGATACGTTTCATGTAGGCTACGTGCCAAAAGTGTGATACGTTTCATGTAGGCTACGTGCCAAAAGTGTGATACGTTTCATGTAGGCTACGTGCCAAAAGTGTGATACGTTTCATGTAGGCTACGTGCCAAAAGTGTGATACGTTTCATGTAGGCTACGTGCCAAAAGTGTGATACGTTTCATGTAGGCTACGTGCCAAAAGTGTGATACGTTTCATGTAGGCTACGTGCCAAAAGTGTGATACGTTTCATGTAGGCTACGTGCCAAAAGTGTGATACGTTTCATGTAGGCTACGTGCCAAAAGTGTGATACGTTTCATGTAGGCTACGTGCCAAAAGTGTGATACGTTTCATGTAGGCTACGTGCCAAAAGTGTGATACGTTTCATGTAGGCTACGTGCCAAAAGTGTGATACGTTTCATGTAGGCTACGTGCCAAAAGTGTGATACGTTTCATGTAGGCTACGTGCCAAAAGTGTGATACGTTTCATGTAGGCTACGTGCCAAAAGTGTAACTGGTGATATAATTATGGTCCAGGTAAAGGTCTCCCGAACAGGATGGAGAAAACCTGGAACGGGATCACAGACCAGAGGATTGGGGATCTGGTGCAGACTCACACAGTATGGAAGGGTGAGGAGTGACAGGAGGGAGAGGGAAAGCAAGGGAGAGAAGTTAAGAATGATGAGATGGGTCTACATTTATTTTACTCACACAGTGAAGGAGTAAATCCTGCCGACTTGGACAGGAAGAGGGGGGAAATCAGGAGCAGACTTTTCTCAGCACAGGGGAGAGGGAGGAACCTGGAACGGACTCACACAGGGAGGAAAGGAAGGAACCAGGAGCAGGGTCCAGCAGGGTTTGGGTGGACTCGACACACTGGATGACAGGATGGACAGAAGGAAATACAGACAAATGGAAGGAAGGAAGAGGAAGGAAATACATCCTTTGAAGACAGGGGAAGAGAGAGAGTGTGAGAGAAACAGAGAAAAAGACACATACAGAGAGACAGATACAGATAGAGAGAACAGGGTATAGTAAGGCCCCTCAGATCTAGCAGAGCTCCCTGTGGTTGAGACCTTACACCAATATAATAATACATGCTTTTGAGGAATAGACTGTTAATTATTCCAACAGGGGAATGTAGTGTAGTCTGTTACGTCAGTCTGGGCATGGGTTTTATGCTCAACAGAGAAAGAGGAAAGAGAGATGGGGGTCTCAAATCCGAGAATGGCGGTTGACAGGTTTAATGGCAATTCTGCTTCTCAAAAGTAGTCTCTGGTCCAAAGTAGTGCGCTATGGGGGAAAATAGATATGTTAAAAAGTGTGTAGGCTATAGTAGCTCTGGTCTAAAGAAGTGCACTACATGGAGAATAGTTGCTCTGGTTAAAAGCAGTGGTGGAAAAAGAACCCAATTGTCATACTTGAGTAAAAGTATAGATACCTTGATAGAAGGTTACTCCAGTAAAAGTTACCCAGTAAAATACTATTTAAGTAAAAGTCTAAAAGTATTTGGTTGTAAATATACTTACCCTCTTGAAGCTAGGGGGCACTATTTTTATGTTTGGAAAAATAACGTTCCCAAAGTAAACGGCCTATTTCTCAGGACTAGATGCTAGAATATGCATATCATTGACAGCTTAGGATAGAAAACACTCTAAAGTTTCCAAAACTGTAAAAATACTGTCAGTGAGTATAACAAAACTGATATTGCAGGCGAAAGGCTGAGAAAAATCCAATCAGGAAGTGACTCTTATTTTGAAACCCCTGTGTTCCTATGCGTCCCTATTGCCCATTGAAAGGGATATCAACCAGATTCCTTTTTCTATAGCTTCCCTAAGGTGTCAGCCTTTAGACATAGTTTCAGGCTTTTATTTTGAAGAATGAGCGTGAACGACCACATTGCGTAAGTGGACAGGTGGGGACTCTGAGTGATTTGTGCGCAAAAGAGAGAGGCGGCCATTGTTATTCCCGGTCCTAGTGAAAAGCCAACTGTCCCGGTTGATATATTATCGAATAGATATTTGAAAAACACCTTTAGGATTGATTATGAAAAACGTTTGACATGTTTCTGTGTACATTATGAATATAATTTGGAATTTTTGTCTGCATTGTCGTGACCGCTCTTTCCGGTGGATTCCTGGGCATAACGCAACAAACTAACGGAGGTATTTGCATATAAAAAATATCTTTATGGAACAAAAGGAACATTTGTTGTCTAACTGGGAGTCTCGTGAGTGAAAACATCCGAAGATCAAAGGTAAACGATTAATTTGATTGCTTTTCTGATTTTCGTGACCAAGTTACCTGATGCTAAGTGTACTTATTGTTTTGTTATGCTATCGATAAACTTACACAAATGCTTGTATTGCTTTCGCTGTAAAGCATAATTTCAAAATCCGAGACGACAGAGTGATTAACAAAAGGCTAAGCTGTGTTTCGCTATATTTCACTTGTGATTTCATGAATATGAATATTTTCTAGTAATATTATTTGACTGTTGCGCTATGCTATTCAGCGTTGCTGATGACAAATATACCGGATCCGGGATGGGTGGTTCTAAGAGTTAAATATCAACAGTAAATGTAATTGATCAAATATACTTAAGTATCAAAAGTAAATGTATAAATCATTTCAAATTCCTTATATTAAACAAAGCAGACAGCACCATTTCTTGTTTAAAAAATTTACTCAGACATAATTTACAAATTATGCATTTGTGTTTCGTGAGTCCGCCAGATCATAGGCAGTAGGAATGACCACATGTTCTCTTGATAAGTGTGTGCATTGAGTAAAAGGTACATTTTCTTTAGGAATGTAGTGAAGTAAAAGTTGGCAAAATATAAATGGTAAAGTACAGATACTTAAGTACTTTACTCCACTGGTCAAAAGTAGTGCAATACACGGGGAATAGTGTCTCTGGTCAAAAGTAATGCAATAGGGATTATAGGGTATGATTTGAGAACCATTTTGTTACCTTAGCCTGGCCGGGCTGCTGCTGTTCGTTCCTCTGGGCCTTGAGCTCGGCTATCTCAGCCTCCAGGAGATGGATCACCTCCTCATAATCCATCTCCATCCCCCTGGCCTGCTTCTGGGCTGCTACAGCCAGGTGGATCCGGCTCCGCAGAGCACGGCTCTCATCTGTCCCAGACTTTACCTCCTACCAGGGAGAGTGACGAGGAGAGGAGAGTCAAACAGGCACAGGAATATGCTGTAGGTAAAAGTTCAGTGCACTTTGAACTTGTGTTGGAACATTTTACTGCTTGAATGAATGAGAAGGATTCTACATTATTTATTTAGAAACTGTGCTTTGCTTTAATTTGTCTCTTAAATTATTTTGTCCTATTTCAGAGGCATTTTAGCTTTCTTTTGTAATTCTGTGCTAGAGGATAAAAGTGTTCTGAGGTGTGTGACACTGACACCCACAAACAGGTCTCCAGTGGTGGAAAATGTACTGATTGTCATACTTCAGTAAAAGTAAAAGATACCTTTATAGAAAATTACTCAAGTAAAAGTCACCCAATAAAATACTACTTGAGTAAAAGTCTAAAAGTATCTGGTTTAAAATGTACTTAAATACAGTGGTGGAAATGTGTTGATACTTGAGTAAAAGTACAAAATAAATGCTATACATCAAAATCCTTATATTAAGCAAACCAGGCGCCACAATTGTCCTAATTTTTTTTTACGGACAGGCGGGCACACTCCCACACTTTTGGGTGTTATCCCTGATGTATGGAGTAAAAAGTACCTTATTTTCTTTAGGAATGTAGTGGAGTAAAAAGTAAAAGTTGTGAAAAATATAAATAGCAAAGTAATGTACAGATATCCCGAAAAACTACTTATGTAGTGCTCCAAAGTATTTTTACTTCAGTACTTTACACCACTGCAGGTCTCCCTCACTCATCACCAGC
Organism: Oncorhynchus kisutch; assembly: GCF_002021735.2. Lineage (NCBI taxonomy): Eukaryota > Metazoa > Chordata > Actinopteri > Salmoniformes > Salmonidae > Oncorhynchus > Oncorhynchus kisutch. The sequence goes on from NC_034184.2 coordinate 19,988,071, forward strand.
TAGAGCAGAGTCAACACGCTAGAGCAGAGTCAACACGATAGAGTAATCAACACACTAGAGTCAACGCGCTAGAGTGGTGTTAACGCGCTAGAGCAGAGTCAACACGCTAGGACAGAGTCAACACGCTAGGGCAGAGTCAACACCTGCCCAGGGACTGCGGTTGAAAATTAGCCGGTTGGCTAAAACCGGCACTTTTACTGAAATGTTGATTAATGTGCACTGTCCCTGTAAAAATAAAAATAAACTCAAACTCAAACACGCTAGGGCAGAGTCAACACGCTAGCGCAGAGTCAACACGCTAGAGTACAGTCAACGCGCTAGAGTACAGTCAACACGCTAGAGTACAGTCAACACGCTAGAGTACAGTCAACACACTAGAGTGGTGTTAACAGGCTATATCCGAGTCAACACGATAATCAACACACTAGTGTTAACACGCTAGAGTGGTGTTAAGACACTAGAGTAAACATGCTAGTGACACATGATGGATGATGGGACTACCTTGGAGAGAGAGACAACCTGACAGACTAACCTACATAATTACATAAGGTTATGTAATGCTCTACATAGAAAATTCCCAGTAGTTTTTCCTGACCACTTGACCTGAAAGAACTCCTAGCCGTACCTGATACTATGATAATACGGTAGATAATTGACACAGAAGGCTCACATGTGTTGTGGCCAATCTATACAAGCTGTAGCGGAATATTGAGTTGCAGTTCATGGTTAACAAAAAACGTGGGATGGTGATGCCTCTGAAGACTTAAAAAAAACACTGTTTCGTAAGCCTAGTGGCATAACATGCATTAGTCTGTCAGTTAGTTCAAAGTTCAAACCCTCTAGCCAATGTTCTATTATCAATATGTAGGTATGTGGAAAACCTCAATATAGCCGTCCAGTTATAAAGTCTCAGATGGATTTATTTATTTTCTTCCACAAACTATTTCTCTGTGTGATTGTGTGTGCCTGTGGTCAATGCTGATCCCTGCTGTTGGCTAAAAATAAACACCTAACTCTCTGTGACCTAGATCTCCCCTGGTGTTCCCTACATGGAACACGTGTGCACACACACACACACACACCAGTAAATGGGCACATACACATGCACACATTCATTGACTTGCCCCACACACACACACACACCAGACCATCTGTTCCTGTGACTGGAATACTGGGAATTCTATATATTCTCAGAACCGACGTTCAGAGAACAGAAGGAGAGAGAGCGAGAGAGAGCGAGAGAGAGCTAGAGAGCGAGGGATAAGATCACTTAAGCTGGGATACATCTCACAGTCATGTGATAGAGTTGCCCGAGTTAGCAATGACCAACAGCATCAGTACACAGGAAGGGCACGATAGGGCAGAGCAACATACAAGCTGTAACTCTAAACACTGCGTAAGCCCTCAATATTGTATCTTTATATACTGTTAGTCTGTGTCTCTCCTTTTCCCCTCAGCTCTACAAAAGAGCCTTAATAAAAGATCTAACCAAACCCCATGCAAACTGATCAAACATGGATTTATCAGATGGCGTTGTAAACCTTCACAAAATAGCGACAGCAGGACATGTCCCTGAATCTATTCAATACATAATTCAGTTGTTTTACTAGTAAATGATGTATTTTCTTTATCCGCTTGTGTAATGTTTGTGTGCTGGCTGGGATGACAGCAGGGATTTAGTTCTGTAATGCTGCTACCCTCTGAGCCTGAAGCTGCTGGGTCTGCAGGGAGCACTATACAGAGCTCTTAAAGGCAGCATCCCAAATGGCACCCTATTTCTTATATTGTGCACTTAGCAACAGTCATCAAAATTGTTAAAAAGGTTTTAAAAGCATTTAATATATTTGATCCCAGGCAGTGTCGCGACCAGGAGACCCATGAGGTGCCGCACAATTGGCCCAACGTCGTCCGGGTTAGGGGAGGGTTTAGCCGGCCGGGATGTCCTTGTCCCATTGCACTCTAGCGACTCCTTGTGGCATGTCGGGAGCATGCATACCGACTTCCGTCTGCAGTTGTACGGTGTTTCCTCCAACACGGTGCGGCTGGCTTCCGGATTAAGCGGGCTGTGTGTCAAGAAGCAGTGTGGCTTGGCAGGGTCGTGTTTCGGAGGACGCATGGCCCTCGACCTTCGCCTCTACAGAGTCCGTACAGGAGTTGCAGCGATGGGACAAGACTGTAAATACCAATTGGATATCACGAAATTGGGGAGAAAAAAAAAGAGGTAATAAGTAAAAAATATATTTCTAATTAATGCAACAGCTGGATAGTGTGTGAAGATACTCCAAACTTTAAGAAATGTTATAATCCTCAGATATTGACTGAATTATTACACATAAAACATTTTACTGGCACAGACAAATAATGGAGTTTTACTTTTATTAGAATGCACTAATTTATACATTTTCTTATGGTAACAGTTATTTTTTATTATATTCTGTGTTCATATAAAGATAATTATGTGTGCCTAATTTACATATAGTATATTTGCATATATGCGTAAATTAACATAACGGGGAGGAACAGGGCTGCAACACTTGTGCCATCTTCCCTAACTGCACTGTCTAGACTGCCTCAATAATTACTGTTGTTGTCTTGTTCACTTGCATAATTCAACAAGTGTGTTAATAGCAGGATACCCTCAGATTCAAAATCAACACGCTTGGCTCTACATTATACCTATCTAAACATACTTTACATTGTTTGTGAGAAAATACATAATATCGCTATAATCCAAGTGTTTCTTTCCGTTAGTTGCCTTCATTTCAGCGCATCTAATTTGTAAACATTTCAACTGTATTAAATTGACTTTTTTCAATTCCACAAAAAATTAACACCCATCAAGTTATCTTTGTTCTCTTTCTTCTGATGCAAGTGTCGAGACGGTGAGTTAAATCCCAGACAAAGCTTTAGCGTTCTTGTGGATTCAACGGAAAGGCAATGCGTCCTTTTGAGCTCATGTGTTTGATAGCGGGAAAAAAACAGGCACAAGCAATTCCCTTAGGGGCAAGGTTTAATTTGAGGAAGAAAACTCTCCAATGGTGGTCCTTGAATCAAATAACGCATATGTGACAAAGTAGATGATAATTCAAATGTATATAAAGCGTTGTAGAAAAATATAAAAGCAAAGTGTCGGTACCATGTTACATGAAATGAAATTTAAAAAATACTAGAAATGTTCCATACGCACAAAAAGCAGAAGCTGATTAAAAAGCACATTCATTACACAGGTGCACCTTGTGCTTGGGACAATAAAAGGCCACTTTAAAATGTGCAGTTGTGTCATACAATGTAGTCACAGATTGCAATGCTGACTCCAGGAATGTCAATCAGAGATTTTGCCAGAGAATTGAATGTTAATTTCTACCATAAGCTGACTCCAATGTTGTTTTAGAAAATGTGTCAGTACGTCCAACCGGCCTCACAACAGCAGACCACATGTAACCACACCTGCCCAGGACCTCCACCATCCTGCTTCGTCATTCTGATTGGCTGGGCCTGGCTCCCCAGTGGGTTGGCCTATGCCTTCCAAGGACCACCCATGGTTGCATACCTGCCCAGTTATGTGAAATCCATAGACTAGGGCCTAATTAATTAAATTCAATTGACGGATTTCCTTATATGAACTGTAACTCAGTTAAATCTTTGCAATTGTTGCATGTTGCGTTTATATGTTTGTTCAATATACATGTACACTACCGGTCAAAAGTTTTAGAACACCTACTCATTCAAGGGTCTTTCTATATTTTTACATTGTAGAATAATAGTGAAGACATCAAAACAATGAAAAAACACATATGGAATCATGTAGTAACCAAAAAAGGTGTTAAACAATTCTAAATGTATTTCACATTTGAGATTCTTCAAATAGCCACACTTTGCCTTGACAGCTTTCCACACTCTTGGCATTCTCTCAACCAGCATCATGAGGTAGTCACCTGGAATGCATTTCAATTAACAGGTGTGCCTTCTTAAAAGTTAATTTGTGGAATTTCTTTCCTTCTTAATGCGTTCGAGCCAATCAGTTGTGTTGCGACAAGGTAGGGGTGGTATACAGAAGATAGCCCTATTTGGTAAAAGACCAAGTCCATATTATGGCAAGAACAGCTCAAATAAGCAAAGAGAAACGACAGTCCATCATTACTTTAAGACATGAAGGTCAGTCGATATGGAACATTTCAAGAACTTGAAAGTTTCTTCAAGTGAAGTCATAAAAACCATCAAGCGCAATGGTGATACTGGCTCTCATAAGGACCGCCACAGGAATGGAAGACCCAGAGTTACCTCTGCTACAGAAGACAAGTTCATTAGAGTTAACTGCACCTCAGATTGCTGCCCAAATAAATGCTTCACAGAGAACAAGTAACAGACACATCTCAACAGCAACTGTTCAGAGGAGACTGCGTGAATCAGGCCTTCATGGTCGATTTGCTGCAAAGAAACCACTACTAAAGGATGATCTTTGCATGTTTATTTCACACCGTGAAGCATGGAGGAGGTGGTGCTATGGTGTGGGGGTGCTTAGTTGCTGACACTGATTTATTTTGAATTCAAGGCACACTTAACCAGCATAGCTACAAAAGCATTCTGCAGCAATACGCCATTCCCATCTGGGCTTAGTTGGACTATCATTTGTTTTTCCACAGGACAATGACCCAACACACCTCCAGGCTATGTAAGGGCTATTTTACCAAGAAGGAGAGTGATGGAGTGCTGCATCAGATGACCTGGCCTCCACAATCCCCAGACCTCAACCAAATTGAGATGGTTTGGGATGATTCGGAACGCAGAGTGAAGGAAAAGACTGTTGGAAAAGTATTCCAGGTGAAGATGGTTGAGAGAATGCCAAGAGTGTGCAAAGCTGTCAAGGCAAAGGGTGCCTATTTGAAGAATCTCAAATATAAAATATATTTGGATTTGTTTAACACTTTGGTTACTACATGATTCCATAGTTTTGATGTCTTCACTATTATTCTACAATGTAGAAAATAGTTTAAAAAAGAAAGAAAAACCCTTGAGTAGGTATTCTAAAACGTTTGACCGGTAGTGTAAGTGTAGCCTACATGTCTATGTAATATAGCCTCTAGTAGCAACAATTATTTATGTTGCAGAGGCAGTAGCTTATGTTGGGTCTGCAGGAGGGACTCCGACAAGAAGCTCGTCATGTATTCGTAATCTTTATTTAAAATGGTTTGCTTGTACTTCTGCCCAAACCTGGTCCCGGAGGGCCAAAACACTTCTGGTTTCCATCCTCTCCTTTTAAAATCAGGGACTAATTCAGATCTGGGACACCAGTTGAGTGCAATTAACTATCAGGTAGAAACAAAAAACTGAAATGTTTCAGCCCTCCGGGACCAGTATTGGGCAGCCCTGGTGTAGAACTTAATCTGATAACCAGGTAGTGACTACATAATATGCAATCAGTGTCGTGACGAACATGATGTACAGGAGGAAGATAGAGGGATATGGAGAAACCAAATAAATATGTTACTATCCTAGTGCCTGTTGGGATATATTACATTTGGAAATTGATCTGTGTGCTTTATGCTTCAGAGGATGAGTCCCAAATGACACACTATCCCCTAAGTGCACTACTATGGGCCTAGTCAAAAGTAATGCACTATATAGGGAATAGAGTGTCATTTGGGATGCTACCAGAGAGAAGAAGAGGTGTGCTGTGTCAATGACTCACAATACAGGGAGGATCTATTTAGGGTGCACCCGCCTCTATGTTCACTGTAGGCTCACACATTATACAGTAACCCTACACGGTGCCGTCCGTAGAGAGAAAAGATGCTTAGGAATGATGACGACATGCATGGAGGGGAAGTTTGAGAGAGTGTGTGACTGCTCTAGGGTCCCGTAGCGAATTAAGGAGTTCATAATGAGGGGTTTGTTGGTTTCAGTATGTGACGCTCATGTGGTTGGGTGTATGCAGTATGTGATGCTCATGGGTTATCAGTTTATCACCGTGTCCGAATACCCCTTGATGCATTCTACCATAAATTACAGGGTTTTTGGGTATGCAAAAATAGAAAGTGTTACAGCATGTGAAATGTCAAATGTAGTAAATGCCAGGATGTCATACTAATTTTGGCTTTTCATCTACTAGAATTCTCCGCACACGGTTGAGGAAGAGAATTGTCTTTCTCTACCCACGTGTGTTTGACAACAGCTGATAATCAGATAAGGGGACGTGCTGTACAAAAAAAAAACGAACGAATGGCGGGAATTAACGCAATTACACATTAGGGGCTCCCGAGTGGCGCAGCGCATCTCAGTGCTGGGGGCGTCACTACAGACCTTGGTTCGATTCCAGGCTGTGTCACAACATGTCGTGATCGGAGTCCCATAGGGTTGCGCACAATTGGCCCAGTATCATCCGGGTTAGGGTTTGGCCGGGGTAGGCCGTCATTGTAAATAAGAATTGATCTTAACTGACTTCCCTAGTTAAATAAAAAAAACATGACGCATTCTTAGTATGGATGAGCTTAGTTTATATTCGTTGCTTACTGCGTTTTTACTAAAAAGTACGTTCTAAATAGTATGTAGTAAGATTAGTACAGTACACAGTATGTCGTTAGTAAGTAGTAGGCAAGGCAGATTTCAGACATGGTCATCCACAAGACAAACCTGGACAATCTTGTATGAAGTCCACAGTCTAAGACCAAGAAAACACCATCGCTTGCTGAATATAAACTGTAATCTAGATACATGCATTTAAAAGACTGCATGCTAGTCCTATGCTACCTCTTCACGACCGGTCATTAACAAAACGTCAGTTGGACTCAAGCACAGGAGGTTGGTGGCACCTTAATTGGGGAGAACGGGCTCGTGGTAATGACTGGAGTGGAATGGTATCAAACACAAACACATGGTCTGCAGGTGTTTGATGGCATTCCATTTGCTCGGTTTCTGCCATTATTATGAGCCATCCTCCCCTCAGCAGCCTGATATGGCCTCAAGTGTCTGGTTTGTTCTCTGCTTCTTCATAAGACAAAGAACCCTACAGAATAAAACGCATGTATGTAAGTGTGCATGCTTGTGCAGAGCGCCCTCTGGTGAATGGGCAAACTACGCACCCCCCAAAAAAGCTCAACAAAACCAGCTAACTTCCAGTAAGTGAGCTTCAGATGTATGTGTAAGGTCAGATAAAGTATACTAAAATCACCTGTTTGACCATGTTCAGCTCTTCCTGCATCTGCAGGTGATGTCTCTCTGACTCTGCCAACTGCTCCTGGAGAATGTAGAGACACGGCAAGAAAATTAAAAAAAGTCTATATATTCTCTAAAGTCTACACACAAATGTTCCTGTTGTCTGACCTACTAATGTTTGATTTTTCTAACTCCTGTGATACCTGTAGTTTCTTGATCTCTCTCAGAGCCTCGATGTGGTCTTTCCTCAGTCTCTCCATCTCCTCCAGGTCATCAGAGTCAGACAGTGAAGGCTGACAGATAAAGGACAACAGGGACATTAGACAGAGACAGTGAAGGCTGATCTAACCGTGAAGGATGATCTGGAGAGACAGGAAGACAGAAGGACATGAATAAAGGCTCTACTTCACACAGTCACAGCAACGGAACATGGGATAACAACTTGTCAAAGGCTTTACATCAAACAGGCATTACCAGCATGCATAGCATCAACACAGGAACACATCATTAAAATAACATGTTACTACATGATTTAGTTACAGCCTGTATTACACTCTCACACACACACACACACACACACACACACTACAACACAGGAACACATCATTAAAATAACATGTTACTACATGATTTAGTTACAGCCTGTATTACACTCTCACACACACACACTACAACACAGGAACACATCATTCAAATAACATGTTACTACATGATTTAGTTACAGCCTGTATTACACTCTCACACACACACACACTACAACATAGGAACACATGCATATAGGCCAGTGGTTTTCAAACCTATCCTCAGGGACCCCTAGATATTTCACAACTGTGTTGTAGTCCTGAACTAGCTCACCTGATGCACCTAACATGGGCTTGATAATTACAGTAGTTGACAAGTTGAATCAGGTGTGCTAGCTCTGGAACAGTTCAAATACATGGAACAGATGGGTGTCCCAACATATGGGTGTCCCAAAACCCCTAATAGATTGGTTACTGAAGACTTTACTGCAAACATATATTGTACAATCACACTACTACACACAATCACCTTCAAGCAGAGCATCAACAGGTCGACATCCATAACCACTACTACACTTTACACATGGATGTTTACTACAGCAATGCTACAATAGAGAAACACTGTTAGTGCAGGGATGGGCAACTCTAGTCCTCAGGGCCTGATTGGTGTCACACTTTTCACCCAGCCATATAGCTGACTAAACTAATTGCATTCTAAACTAAAGACCATGATTAGTTGATTATTGGAGTCAGGTGTGTTTGCTGGGGCTGGGGCAAAAGTGTATCACCAATCAGGCCCTGAGGACTAGAGTTGCCCATCGCCACCTTAGCGTAAGACAGAGCTGCAAATCATCATACCCATTTAAAATTTTGCAGTCTGATGTGCACTTAACCAACTACAATGCATTAGCTTTGACGTCTTCACAGAAGAAAACCCTAGAGGCTAAAGTGTACAGTATTAATATCTCCTACCGTGTTGGTAGGTGACTCTAGGAGACTGGAGAGGTCATCTGACACGAACCTGGAGCCTTGACCTCCGACCAATGACTCCTCAAACTGAAGCTTGAACAGCTCCCGTGTCAGTGTCTCAAAGTCTGCACACAGAGTAATAACATGTGTTTTATAATCACAATCTATAAATATAGATGCTCGTTGCATAATTTTGTATCGCTGAAAAACACATAAGAAAAGACTGTTGCCTGTTGTTAAAGTTTCAATAGAAACATGCTACATTATACATACAGTTGAATTCGGAAGTTTATATACACTTAGGTTGGAGTCATTAAAACTCGTTTTTCAACCACTCCACAAATTTCTTGTGAACAAACTATAGTTTTGGCAAGTCGGTTAGGACATTTACTTTGTGCATGACACATGTCATTTTCCCAACAATTTTTTACAGACAGTTTAAGAAGAAAAAAAGCAAATCAGCCAAGACCTCAGGAAAACAATTGGAGACCTCAAGAAGTCTGGTTCATCCTTGGGAGCAATTTCCAAACACCTGAAGTTACCATGTTCATCTGTACAAACAATAGTACGCAAGTATAAACACCATGGGACCACGCAGCCGTCATACCTGTCATGGCCATCAAAAGAACTAGACCAAAGCGCAGCATGGTGAGCATACATATTCCTTTTATTTAGGATGACGCCAACAATAAACAACACAACTGTGACGCTTAAGGGCTATGTACCACAAACAAAGTTAACTACCCACAATCACAGGTGGGAAAAAGGGCTGCCTAAGTATGGTTCCCAATCAGAGACAATGCTAGACAGCTGTCCCTGATTGAGAACCATACACGGCCAAAACAAAGAAATACAAAACATAGAAAATAGAACATAGAATGCCCACCCAAATCACACCCTGACCAAACCAAAATAGAGACAAAAAAAGCTCTCTAAGGTCAGGGCGTGACAATACCGCTCAGGAAGGAGACACGTTCTGTCTCCCAGAGACGAACGTATTTTGGTGCAAAAAGTGAAAATCAATCCCAGAACAACAGCAAAGGACCTTGTGAAGATGCTGGTGGAAACAGGTACAAAAGTATCTATATCCACAGTTAAATGAGTCCTATATCGACATAAACTGAAAGGCCGCTTAGCAAGGAAGAAGCCACTGCTCCAAAATTGGGCCAAAATTCACCCACTTATTCACCCACTTATTGTGGGAAGCTTGTGGAAGGCTACCCAAAACGTTTGACCCATGTTAATCAATTTAAAAGGCAATGTTATCAAATACCAATTGAGTGTATGTAAACCTCTGACCCACTGGGAATGTGATGAAAGAAATAAAAGCTGAAATAAATCATTCTCTCTAATATTATTCTGACATTATACATTCTTAAAATAAAGTGGTGATCCGAACTGACCTAAAACAGGGAATTTTTACTTGGTTTAAATGTCAGGAATTGTGAAAAAAAATGTGTTTAAATGTACTTTGCTAAGGTGTATGTAAACTTCTGACTTCAACTGTATGTATTGTAGAGGAAGTTCTCTGGATGAAAGAACATTTATTATAATGTCCTCTTTCAATAAAATCAGCAGACTTGTGTGGTCAAGATAACCCACATGAAAAAATACTTGAAGTATACTATGGTATAAATACAATAGTATTCACTGTAGTGCTTTTGCATACTTGACTGTTGTATTCACTGTAATGTTTTTCCAGATACTGTGGTATTTACTGTAGTATACTGTAGTATTTACAGTTTACTATTGTATACATACTGTAGTAAAGAAAACTGTAGTGTATTCTATAGTAATTAATGTAGTGTTTTTGTAGATTGTAGTATAGTGCAGTATTTAACTGTAGTGTTTTTGCAGACTGTACTACACTATAGTATTTACTGTGGTGTTTTTTCAGGCATTACTGTAGTATTTACTATCGTGTTTTTGTTGTATTATCTTTGACACAAACACGGAGGCTTTCTCCATCTGGAAACCTACTGGAGAAATACTAAAAGATCAAATGTTCCATAACTTGTAGGTAGGACTGGGGTCTGGACAGATAATTCAGCACTTCTGCTCTTTTGTATAACCTGTAGAGATTATATAATACAGTTTACTGTAGAATTCTATAGTACGTGCTGTAGTATTCTATAGTAAACTGTAGTATTTTTTTCATGTGGTTGCTGACACATGCCAGATCTTACAATGCCTGGATAGGTATTTTACCTATCAACTAACCACATTATATGTTTTGGCAATCTGGTGCCCGACGGCACAGTCAATGAAATTACATGCAATCATGGGTTGATGCATGCAACGTCTGAGCAGGAGAACGCGACCAGAGATAGTGAACGTGTTAGCTAAGGTAAAGTGGTAAGGTACAGTAAATGTCAGCGTTAGAAAGCTAAGGTAAAGGTTAATTAAGGAGCTAGTGTAATGTTGGATGTGTTCAAGTTAGAGTCAACATAAAGATCAGGGTTAAAATGAGGGTACAACTGTAAAAATGACTCTGGATCAATTAACATTTTTTGCATCAACTAGTTTTGAATTAGGTTCTCAATGAAACATTTTTTTTTGTTGAAACTAGGGTTGAAAAATTACAGGAACTTTCAATAAATTCCCTGGTTTTCCTGAAATCCCAGTTGGAGGAATCCCAGAATAAGAGGGAAAAGGCAGGAAATCCAGAAATATCCAACCAGGATTGCTGGGAAACCAGGGAATTTATTGAAAGTTCCCAGAATTTTGCAACCCTAGTTGAAACCAAATACACTGCTAAAAAAAATAAAGGGAACACTAAAATAACACATCCTAGATCTAGATTCGTAATAAATACTTTTTCCTTTACAAAGTTGAATGTGCTGACAACAAAATCACACAAAAATGATCAATGGAAATCAAATTTATCAACCCATGGAGGTCTGGATTTGGAGTCACACTCAAAATTAAAGTGGAAAACCACACTACAGGCTGATCCAACTTTGATGTAATGTCCTTAAAACAAGTCAAAATGAGGCTCAGTAGGGTGTGTGGCCTCCACGTGCCTGTATGACCTCCCTACAACGCCTGGGCATGCTCCTGATGAGGTGGCGGATGGTACCCTGAGGGATCTCCTCCCAGACCTGGACTAAAGCATCTGCCAATTCCTGGACAGTCTGTGGTGCAACGTGGCGTTGGTGGATGGAGCAAGACATGATGTCCCAGATGTGCTCAATTGGATTCAGGTCTGGGGAACGGGCGGGCCAGTCCATAGCATCAATGCCTTCCTCTTGCAGGAACTGCTGACACACTCCAGCCACATGAGGTCTAGCATTGTCTTGTATTAGGAGGAACCCAGGGCCAACTGCACCAGCATATGGTCTCACAAGGGGTCTGAGGATCTCATCTCGGTACCTAATGGCAGTCAGGCTGCCTCTGGTGAGCACATGGAGGGCTGTGCGGCCCCCCAAATAAATGGCACCACACACCATGACTGACCCAACGCCAAACCGGTCATGCTCGAGGATGTTGCAGGCAGCAGAACGTTCTCCACGGCGTCTCCAGACTCTGTCACGTCTGTCACATGTGCTCAGTGTGAACCTGCTTTCATCTGTGAAGAGCACAGGGCGCCAGTTGTGAATTTGCCAATCTTGGTGTTCTCTGGCAAATGCCAAACGTTCCTGCACAGTGTTGGGCTATAAGCACAACCCCCATCTGTGGACGTCGGGCACTCATTACCACCCTCATGGAGTCTGTTTCTGACCGTTTGAGCAGACACATGCACATTTGTGGCCTGCTCGAGGTCATTTTGCAGGGCTCTGGCAGTGCTCCTCCTTGCACAAAGGCAGAGGTAGCGGTCCTTCTGCTGGGTTGTTGCCCTCCTACAGCCTCCTCCACGTCTCCTGATGTACTGGCCTGTCTCCTGGTAGCGCCTCCATGCTCTGGACACTACGCTGACAGACACAGCAAACGTTCTTGCCACAGCTCGCATTGATGTGCCATCCTGGATGAGCTGCACTACCTGAGCCACTTGTGTGGGTTGTAGACTCCGTCTCATGCTACCACTAGAGTGAAAGCACCACCAGCATTCAAAAGTGACCAAAACATCAGCCAGGAAGCATAAGAACTGAGAAGTGGTCTGTGGTCACCACCTGCAGAACCAGTCCTTTATTGGGGGTGTCTTGCTAATTGCCTATAATTTCCACCTGTTGTCTATTCCATTTGCACAACAGCATGTGAAATTTATTGTCAATCAGTGTTGCTTCCTAAGTGGACAGTTTGATTTCACAGAAGTGTGATTGACTTAGAGTTACATTGTGTTGTTTAAGTGTTCCCTTTATTTTTTTGAGCAGTGTATATATGATTAAATTCCGACTTTTATGTTTGATTACTAACAAACCTAGTTGCAACCTATTTCTTTCAACACGCAACTTACCTTTCCCCTTTGGTTAAACTTAATAAATAACATAAATACAAAATAATATATACAGTACCAGTCAAATGTTTGGACACACCTACTCATTCAATGGTTTTTCTTTATTGTTACTATTTCCTACATTGTATAATAACTATTGTATAATAACTATGAAATAACACATATGGAATCATGTAGTAACCAAAAACGTGTTCAACAAATAAAAATATATTTGAGATTTGAGAATCTTCAAAGTAGCCAGTCTTTCCCTTGATGACAGCTTCGCACACTCTTAGCATTCTCTCAACCAGCTTCATGAGGTAGTCACCTGGAATGTATTTCAATTAACAGGTGTGCCAGGTTAAATTTGTGGAATTTCTTTCCTTCTTAATGCATTTGAGCCAATCAGTTGTGTTGTGACAAGTTAGGGGTGGTATACAGAAGATAGTCCTATTTTGTAAAAGACCAAGTCCATATTATGGCAAGAACAGCTCAAATAAGCAGAGATATGACAGTCCATCATTACTTTAAGACATGAAGGTCAGTCAATGCTGAACATTTCAAGAACTTTGAAAGTTTGTTCAAGTGCAGTCGCAAAAACCATCAAGTATGATGAAACTGAGAACCGCCACAGGAAAGGGAGACCCAGTGTTACCTCTGCTGCAGAGGATACGTTCATTAGAGTTACCAGCCTCAGAAAGGAGACTGCGTGAATCAAGCCTTCATGGTTGAATTGCTGCAAAGAAACCACTACTAAAGGACACCAATAATAAGAAGAGACTTGCTTGGGCCAAGAAACATGAGCAATGGACATTAGGCCGGTGGAAATCTGTCCTTTGGTCTGGAGTTCAAATTTGAGATTTTTGGTTCCAACCGCCATGTCTATGTGAGATGCAGTGTAGGTGAACCGAAGATCTCTGCATGTGTAGTTCAGACCGTGAAGCATGGAGGAGGAGGTGTGTCTGGTGTGGGGGGTGTTTTGCTGGTGACACTGTCTGTGATTTATTTAGAATTCAAGGCACACTTAACCAGCATGGCTACCACAGCATTCTGCAGCGATACGCAATCCCATCTGGTTTGGGCTTAGTGGTACTATCATTTGTTTTCAACAGGACAATGACCCAACCCACCTCCAGGCTGAATAAGGGCTATTTGACCAAGAAGGAGAGTGATGGAGTGCTGCATCAGATGACCTGGCCTCAAACAATCACCGACCTCAACCCAATTGCGATGGTTTGGGATGAGTTGGACCGCAGAGTGAAGGAAAAGCAGCCAACAAGTGCTCAGCATATGTGGGAACTCCTTCAAGACTCTTGGAAAAGCATTCATGAAGCTGGTTGAGAGAATGCCAAGAGCGTGCAAAGCTGTCATCAAGGCAAAGGGTGGCTACTTTGAAGAATCTAAAATATATTTTCATTTGTTTAACACTTTTTTGGTTACTACATGATTCCTTATGTGTTGTTTCATAGTTTATGTCTTCCCTGTTATTCTACAATGTAGAAAATAGCCAAAATAGCCGAAAAACCTTTGAATGAGTAGGTGTCCAAACTTTGACTGGTGCTGTATATATACACACAACCTCTTTTTTCTTCATGTTGTACTAAGTAGATTTTTACTTATCGAAATTGCTTCAATTGTGGTGCAAGCAATTCCATCTAAAAACCTGTTAATCAAGATATGACATTGGTTCTTTAACATTAAATAATGACTCCAAACACTTTCTTTACATAAGACTTTCACAGTAAAGGGACATACCACAGCTGCTCTTTCACGGTGTATGTCAATTAATATGTTATTAACATAGGCCTATAATATGTGTCATAAAGATCGACTGTTTTCTAACTACTTGCAAATACGAGCATTTCTGCATCTCCCCGGTAGAAACGCACCTTTAACATTTCCTGGTTGTGAGCAAACCACAATATCCAGAATTTATAGCAATAGCAAACAACGTTGAGAATGGGTGTCAACAGGTAGCTAACGTTACTTGCTGGACCAACCACTCGTTCATAGTACATCAGCTTGCGAAGCACTATTTATTTTTGTGTCGACAACAACTGTAAAGTTTAGTCATGAATTAGTGCTCAGTACCTTGGATGTGCAAACTACAAGCATGCAGACTGCTGGGGTAACGTTTCATTGATTACCTTACTAAGGTGTCGAGCAGAGGTAATTTAGCTAATTTAACTAACTAGCGAATTTGTTTATCTAAAGCAAAATCTAGCTTGCTCGCTTTCATAATACTCTGGCTAGACATTGCAAGGCAAATCAATGTAATTAGCCAGCTGCTATCTGGCAATGTGATTTGTTACGTTGCAAGATAACGTTAGCTATATTAGATTATGTTAGCTAAAGCCTACCGGACCATATCTAACCATTTGCTAGCTAGCCAACTAACTACTGCAGAGGCTAACGTGACTGGTCTATGTGTTCTATTTCCAGAGTCCGATCCAATCAAGATCTGCAACAGCATCAACAGCAAGCTCAGCACCAGGAACTAGTGTTACGGCCCTACTACACTCCAGCCATCGGACGTCCGGCCTGCCATCAGCCATTGAGGGAACGCTTCCTTTGAAATCAATGAAAGCTGCTATACTGCCCACATTACGTCACACCCAATAGATAGATTAGCTGTTAACATCACAAAAATGATACGCTCGCTTTAAATGGGGCAGAAGTCCGTGTTGTTGTGATTCTGGATGGCCAGATAGCTAGCAACAAAGACAATAATCTACCATCTAGGGAATCGTAGGTGGCTCATTTCAGCTAGTTTTATCTTGTACTTGATAATATGTCTTGTTTTGAGGTGTTTTGACTGATGTCATGTCAATGCTTACATGGCAAAAAATTTGCTGGCCAGCTAACCAGCAATTGTAACAATGTATTTGAGAGACAATAAGTGCTCATTGTGCATATGTATTTATGATTTCAATAAACATTGGAGATGAAATGTTTACATGTTGTCAACAATCTAAGACAACCCTGTCTATTTGGCCCCATAGCGCACGCGTTGGATTCTCTTGTCTACAGCAGCGTCCAAGGTCAAGAATCGAGGTTACAATTCGATGGATGACGCGTGCGTTCATCTTGTGAATGGAAAAAAATAGATTTTGGTTGGTTTCTGGTGTAGCAGATAGAACGTCACATTGACACAATGCTGATTGCAATGCGTGTAGTGTAGCTGACTTATAAGTCAATTTTGCTAAGTCTTTCCATGACTCCATGATGAGCAAATAAATATGCTGGAGCTTGGCATCAACATGGTCCGTGTCTTGATGTCATAGTTGGTGTGTTTATAAGTAGGCTACAACTTCTACTGTTGTTCTCTCTGTATGGAGGCTTAGTTGATTGTTTATGCTTGAAGTCTAAATTGGAGAAAAGCAGAATAAGGATGGGATGGTGTGGGTGACTGACTGGTGTCTGTTGGGGATGGGTATTGTGTGTGAAGATTAGTATGCATGACTCTATTGACACAAGGGGGATAGGTATATATAGTACCTTGTTTCAGTGTGTATTGATGGGGACAAAGTAGTAAAATGTTGGCTAATCACAGACTACTGCTGATGATTACCGTGACACCAGTTTCAACCGTAGATTATTTAGACCCATTGGATGAGACTTTCAGCAGGGAACAAGTTCAAGATCAACATCATCTGACTCAGAAGAGGAAGAGACTGCACGGGGCTGGCAAGAGAAAGTGTCTGAGTCCAAGGTCATGGAACTCATGAAGTTCTGCCAGACCAGCTGCCATTGCCCAACAAGATGAGGTTCACCAGCCGAATAACATTTTGCCAACACCTCATACATATTCAGTTAGACTGATGTTGTAATGTAATATAGAACAGTGTTGCCCAACACTGGTCCTCGAGCACCCCCAACAGTACACGCTTGCATTTTAACCCTGGACAAGCACACCTGATTCAACTTGTCAACTAATCATCAAGCCCTCAATGAGTTGAATTAGGTGTGTTTGCCATGGGCTACAACAAAACTGTAATGTTGGGGGTACCCGAGGACCAGGGTTGGGAAACTGATATAAAAAGTCTAGTATACTCACAACTGCATTGTGGTATAGATATTGCTAACTGTACATATGTATATAATGGTGTTTTATATAATATGTGTTACAAGTGTACTGACAAGTGACTAAATGGTTCCAGCTGCATGAGAAACCAATAAAGTGTTGACTTCAACTTTTGGATCAATTTGTGATAGTCATTAAATGTATTTGGAAGTAACTAGCTACAATATTAATGCTAAAACAAATGATGCAGGGAGTTGGTGTATCATTTCAACTTAGTTAGTTGGCAAGTAAACATGTTTAAAAAAAACAGTACATTACTCTGTCAATGTAGCAAATAAGTAGACAACTCAAAATGTATTGGTCACATACACATATTTTAGAAGATGTTATTGCAGGTGTAGCGAAATGCTTGTGTTTCTAGCTCCAACAGTGCAGTAATATCTAACAATAGACACAAATCTAAAAGTAAAAGGATGGAATTAAGAAATACAGTGCATTTGGAACGTATTCAGAATCCTTGACTTTTTTCACATTTTGTTACGCTACAGCCTTGTTCTAAAATTGATTAAATAGTTTCCCCCCCCCCTTCTTATCAATTTACACACAATACCCCATAATGATAAAGCAAACACAGATTCTGAATTTTACACATTTATTAATAAAATAAAAAATTGAAATATCACATTTACATAAGTATACAGACCCTTTACTCAGTACTTCGTTGAAGCACCTTTGGCAGCGATTACAGCCTTGAATCTTCTTGGGTATGACGCTACAAGCTTGGTACACCTGTATTTGCGGAGTTTCTCTCATTCTTCTCTGCAGATCCTCTCAAGCTCTGTCAGGCAGAATGGGGAGCCTCGTTGCACAGCTATTTTCAGGTCTCTCCAGAGATGTTCGATCGGTTTCAAGCCTGAGTGCTCTGGAGCAGGTTTTCATCAAGGATCTCTCTGTACTTTGCTCTGTTCATCTTTCCCTCGACCCTGACTAGTCTCCCAGCCCTGGGACATCCCCACAGCATGATGCTGCTGCCACCACCATGCTTCACCTTAGGGATGGTGCCAGGTCTCCACCAGACATGATGCTTGGCATTCAGGCCAAGAGTTCAATCTTGGTTTCATCAGACCAGAGAATCTTGTTTCTCATGGTCTGAGAGTCCTATAGGTGCCTTTTTGGCAAACTCCAAGCGGGCTATCATGTGCCTTTTACTGAGGAGTGGCTTCCGTCTGGCCACTTTACCAGAAAGGCCTGAATGGTGGAGTGCTGCAGAGATGGTTGTCTTTCTGAAAGGTTCTCCCATCTCCAAAGAGGAACTCTGAAACTCTGTCAGAGTGACCATTGGGTTCTTGGTCACTTCCCTGAGGTGGTGCACTGTCAACTTTGGGAGCTTATATAGACAGGTGTGTGCCTTTGCAAATCATCTTCAATCAATTGAATTGACCACAGGTGGACTCCAATCAAGTTGTAGAAACATCTTCAGGATGATCAATGGAAACATGAGGCACCTGAGCTCAATTTCGAGTCACATAGCAAAGGGTCTGAATACTTATGTAAATAAGGAATTTCTGTTTTCGCTTTGTCATTATGGGGTATTGTGTGTAGATTGATGAGGAAAACAATTATTGAATCAATTTTAGAATAAGGCTGTAAAGTAACAAAATGTGGAAAAAGTCAAGGGGACTAAATACTTTCCGAATGCACTGTATATAAATATTAGGATAAGCAATGTCAGAGTGGCATTGACTAAAATACAGTAGAATACAGTATATACATGTGAATTGAGCAAAGCAGTATGTAAACATTATTGACTAGTGGTTCATTATTAAAGTGACCAGTGATTCCATGTCTATGTACATAGGGCAGCAGCCTCTAAGGTGCCATCACTAGCCGGCTAGTACTGCGAAGTTGCTTAGGAGCTAGAAGCAGAGTTGTCATGTATGTCGGCGCTATCTTGCTCTTTCATGGCTTGTATTCAAGACAAAGTTAATTTGCTCTAGTGACCGAAATGAGTTTACACAGCAGTATGCAGGAACAGTTATGGCAATGTATGACATACAGTGGGGCAAAAAAGTATTTAGTCAGCCACCAATTGTGCAGGTTCTCCCACTTAAAAATATGAGAGAGGCCTGTAATTTTCATCATAGGTACACTTCAAATATGACAGACAAAATTAGAGAAAAAAATCCAGAAAATCACATTGTAGGATTTTAAATTAATTTGCAAATTATGGTGGAAAATAAGTATTTGGTCAATAACAAAAGTTTCTCAATACTTTGTTACAGTGCCTTGCGAAAGTATTCGGCCCCCTTGAACTTTGCGACCTTTTGCCACATTTCAGGCTTCAAACATAAAGATATAAAACTGTATTTTTTTTGTGAAGAATCAACAACAAGTGGGACACAATCATGAAGTGGAACGACATTTATTGGATATTTCTAACTTTAACAAATCAAAAACTGAAAAATTGGGCGTGCAAAATTATTCAGCCCCCTTAAGTTAATACTTTGTAGTGCCACCTTTTGCTGCGATTACAGCTGTAAGTCGCTTGGGGTATGTCTCTATCAGTTTTGCACATCGAGAGACTGACATTTTTTCCCCATTCCTCCTTGCAAAACAGCTCGAGCTCAGTGAGGTTGGATGGAGAGCATTTGTGAACAGCAGTTTTCAGTTCTTTCCACAGATTCTCGATTGGATTCAGGTCTGGACT
Organism: Oncorhynchus kisutch; assembly: GCF_002021735.2. NCBI lineage: Eukaryota > Metazoa > Chordata > Actinopteri > Salmoniformes > Salmonidae > Oncorhynchus > Oncorhynchus kisutch. The sequence goes on from NC_034184.2 coordinate 20,007,816, forward strand.
TTGACTTGGCCATTCTAACACTTGGATATGTTTATTTTTGAACCATTCCATTGTAGATTTTGCTTTATGTTTTGGATCATTGTCTTGTTGGAAGACAAATCTCCGTCCCAGTCTCAGGTCTTTTGCAGACTCCATCAGGTTTTCTTCCAGAATGGTCCTGTATTTGGCTCCATCCATCTTCATCAATTTTAACCATCTTCCCTGTCCCTGCTGAAGAAAAGCAGGCCCAAACCATGATGCTGCCACCACCATGTTTGACAGTGGGGATGGTGTGGTCAGGGTGATGAGCTGTGTTGCTTTTACGCCAAACATAACGTTTTGCATCGTTGCCAAAAAGTTCAATTTTGGTTTCATCTGACCAGAGCACCTTCTTACACATGTTTGGTGTGTCTCCCAGGTGGCTTGTGGCAAACTTTAAACGACACTTTTTATGGATATCTTTAAGAAATGGCTTTCTTCTTGCCACTCTTCCATAAAGGCCAGATTTGTGCAATATACGACTGATTGTTGTCCTATGGACAGAGTCTCCCACCTCAGCTGTAGATCTCTGCAGTTCATCCAGAGTGATCATGGGCCTCTTGGCTGCATCTCTGATCAGTCTTCTCCTTGTATGAGCTGAAAGTTTAGAGGGACGGCCAGGTCTTGGTAGATTTGCAGTGGTCTGATACTCCTTCCATTTCAATATTAGCGCTTGCACAGTGCTCCTTGGGATGTTTAAAGCTTGGGAAATCTTTTTGTATCCAAATCCGGCTTTAAACTTCTTCACAACAGTATCTCGGACCTGCCTGGTGTGTTCCTTGTTCTTCATGATGCTCTCTGCGCTTTTAACGGATCTCTCAGACTATCACATTGCAGGTGCATTTATACGGAGATTTGATTACACACAGGTGGATTGTATTTATCATCATTAGTCATTTAGGTCAACATTGGATCATTCAGAGATCCTCACTGAACTTCTGGAGAGAGTTTGCTGCACTGAAAGTAAAGGGGCTGAATAATTTAGCACGCCCAATTTTTCAGTTTTTGATTTGTTAAAAAAGTTTGAAATATCCAATAAATGTCGTTCCACTTCATGATTGTGTCCCACTTGTTCTTGATTCTTCACAAAAAAATACAGTTTTATATCTTTATGTTTGAAGCCTGAAATGTGGCAAAAGGTCGCAAAGTTCAAGGAGGCCGAATACTTTCGCAAGGCACTGTATATACCCTTTGTTGGCAATGACAGAGGTCAAACGTTTTCTGTAAGTCTTCACAAGGTTTTCACACACTGTTGCTGGTATTTTGGCCCATTCCTCCATGCAGATCTCCTCTAGAGCAGTGATGTTTTGGGGCTGTTGCTGGGCAACACGGACTTTCAACTCCCTCCAAAGATTTTCTATGGGGTTGAGATCTGGAGACTGGCTAGGCCACTCCATGACCTTGAAATGCTTCTTACGAAGCCACTCCTTCGTTTCCCGGGTGGTGTGTTTGGGATCATTGTCATGCTGAAAGACCAAGCCACATTTCATCTTCAATGCCCTTGCTGATGGAAGGAGGTTTTAACTCAAAATCTCACGATACATGGCCCCATTCATTCTTTCCTTTACACTGATCAGTCGTCCTGGTCCCTTTGCAGAAAAACAGCCCCAAAGCATGATGTTTCCACCCCCATACTTCACAGTAGGTATGGTGTTCTTTGGATGCAACTCAGCATTCTTTGTCCTCCAAACACGACGAGTTGAGTTTTTACCAAAAAGTTCTATTTTGGTTTCATCTGACCATATGACATTCTCCCAATCTTCTTCTGGATCATCCAAATGCTCTCTAGCAAACTTCAGACGGGCCTGGACATGTACTGGCTTAAGCAGGGGGACACGTCTGGCACTGCAGGATTTGAGTCCCTGGCAGCGTAGTGTGTTACTGATGGTAGGCTTTGTTACTTTGGTCCCAGCTCTCTGCAGGTCATTCACTAGGTCCCCCTGTGTGGTTCTGGGATTTTTGCTCACCGTTCTTGTGATCATTTTGACCCCACGGGGTGAGATCTCGCGTGGAGCCCCAGATCGAGGGAGATTATCAATGGTCTTGTATGTCTTCCATTTCCTAATAATTGCTCCCACAGTTGATTTCTTCAAGCCAAGCTGCTTACCTATTGCGGATTCAGTCTTCCTAGCCTGGTGCAGGTCTACAATTTTGTTTCTGGTGTCCTTTGACAGCTCTTTGGTCTTGGCCATCGTGGAGTTTGGAGTGTGACTGTTTGAGGTTGTGGACAGGTGTCTTTTATACTGATAACAAGTTCAAACAGATGCCATTAATACAGGTAACGAGTGGAGGACAGAGGAGCCTCTTAAAGAAGAGGTCTGTGAGAGCCAGAAATCTTGCTTGTTTGTAGGTGACCAAATACTAATTTTCCACCATAATTTGCAAATAAATTCATTAAAAAATCCTACAATGTGATTTTCTGGATTTTTTTCTTCTCATTTTGTCTGTCATAATTGAAGTGTACCTATGATGAAAATTACAGGCCTCTCTCATCTTTTTAAGTGGGAGAACTTGCACAATTGGTGGCTGACTAAATACGTTTTTGCCCCACTGTATATACAGTAGGAGGAAAATATACTACTATCGCCTATATTAAACACTACAGTTCTACTAAGGGAATATTTGCATATGGTGTGTTTGGGTGGTGCAGTGTGGAGTTCGGAGCCACTTTGATACAATGGGAGATTGTTGTTATGGGACCTTCCACATCTTCCCTTAAGTCATCAACTTCATTGTATCCAACAGACTGTCCATCATGTGAGGGATAAATTGCTTGAATGGCACGAACAACACACACAGGCAAGGGGATTCAATACCCTCTGCCTAGCTTCTCTACCGCGTAAAACAAACTCCAAAAATAATCTGTAAACCACCAATCTATTGTCTGTAAGAGAATGACAAAAACGCTATTAGACTTTCATGGGCAATCGTTGTGTAATTACTTACTTCTTACTGTAGCAGCATGGTGTAAAATATGAGACATCTCACAGACAAATGTGAGCAAGCTATTTAGCTACAGCACACAGGTATAGTTACTCCAAGACTAATCTGAGTCATAAAGCCAAAGTCAGTCCTTTACTCTTCGTTATCACCAGATGCACATCACCAGATGCACTGAGGCTAGCTAGGCTAGCTAGCTATAATGTTAGGCTACAGTACATTTTGGGTATAGCAAACAAAGCTAGCTAGCTCAACTTGGCTAGCTTGGCTTATAAATGGTACTAGCAAGCCCCGTTATGGCCGAATCGATCACAAAATTATACTGTACTGAACAACACTGCCTCGTGTAAAAAGATTTTATATTGCCATCTAGCTACCGACAGCAAAACAACTTACTCGTTTGTCATTTGCCCTCCTGGTCCAGCTGGTCTATGCTGCCATCTCCAGTTGATCTGGGAAGTTCATGTGTGCATAGAAACATTGATGGTCTGTCACACACATACGATCCATGAGGTTTGCAGTGACCCTCTCCAGTAAGAACTGTCCGCGATCAAATTCGTTGCAGCACAGACTTATTTTTTCTGTCAGCATGGCTGGACAGCACCGGCAATTCAGCATTCACAATTCTAGTTCTCTCTCAACTCTGCGTCAGTATATTACAGCTCAAATGAATAGCACTATATGTCCCTATGTAAAATAAAATCAGACTGTTTTGTAGTCAAGCTCTTCTTGGAAAGAGGAATCATCAGAAGCAGCCATTGTAATTATTTAGCAATCTTGGATAGACAGTGTACATTAACATGGCTCCTGTGAACCCGTAGAAACTAGTACTGCCCCTGTTTTGAAAAGCCTGCCTTTGAGGGTGGGAACACAATTGGACAAGGAACTAGGGCTACCGTCAGGTTGCAGTCTTTACAAAGCCAGGTAAAACGTGTCAACCTAGATATCCTGCAATGTCGTGGCATATAAGAACATCGTTGAGACAAGTCCAATGGCTCTATTGAAGGCGGCCAACCATATCTACTCACTGCAAGCGTTTTTATCCCAATCGGTGAACACAAAGGCCACAATAATTTCCACAAAACTCGACCTCATTCCCTTTTAGATCAGACAGCAGGCTCAATCAACCGATGACGCAATTAGTTGACCTCTCCCAGCGTGAAAATAAACAAATACCACTATGGTACATAATTATGTCTGAAACGCCTCTCATCAATCATAATTATGTAGGGAGACTGGAACACCCCAAATAATGTCTAACGGTGAAGTTTCACTTTATCTGGTTACAATATTGTAACCAAATGGTGACCATCTCACCAATGGAAACCTTCCCAGGCTCTTTAGTAACACAATACTTACACAGATGTACTGTAATTTAAGATTCCGTGCAGTCAGTGAACATTATAACAATAAAAAAACATCTCAACAGAAGACATTACCTGGAATGATTCACTCTCAAGAGTGGCCAAACAATTAAGTAAAAGCCACCCCCCCTTCAATAGGCCACGCCTCCATCTCTTCTGGTAGGCTGCCGCCGCTACATTGCACCCACCACTATTCAATGTGAATGCACATGAGGTGTTGAAAGTGTTATAGGCTTGGATGTGGTTTGCCTTGATTGGAATCCTCCTCGTTGGTCAGGATGTGTTGCCCCTGTCGCATGGTTAGTTCGTCGTTAGTTTCCCCTGTGCTGGCCCAGTGCTCCAGTTAGCATGAGAGATGTTGGAATCCTTTTTAAATTCAAGTCTTGTCTCACCTGCTTGGTTTGCTCCACGTTTATTTGCACTCCCCTACCTACGTTGGTGTGGGTTTTGTTTTCCTTTAGTTTCTGATATCAGGCAAATCTACTGGGTGTGTGTTAAGACCACATTAACACAAGTTTGCTTGGTCAGAATCCAGTCTGTAGGCACCCCCATGGATGCCTTTCAGAACCAATTTTAAACCCGCACCTTTTTCGTTCTGGTTTTCAACGTCATTTGGTAGTTCCCTATTTCTGTTGAGCGACGATTTTTGGTTTCTTATTGGGGAACTTAACAAAAGCAATTTAGAAGCTTTCATTCAATTTTTTAAAAATCACATGTATCTATACAGTATAGTTTAGATATAGTTGGAGATGATATGTGTTACCTGTGTATGGTTAAGGGTCAGGTAAGGTAAGGGGTTATCTTGCCTGCGTAGAATAATAGTTAGGGTCAGGTAAGGTTATGGTGAAGTGTAGTCTTACCTGTGTAGGCCACGGTCAGAGCAGGGTTAGAGCTATGGTGAGGTAAGGTTATGGTGAAGTGTAGTCTTACCTGCGTAGGCCACAGTCCCAGCAGGCTTAGGGTTAGAGTTAGGATCAGGTAAGGTTATGGTGAAGTGTAGTCTTACCTGCGTAGGCCACGGTCCCAGCAGGGTCTGTTCGCAGTCTGGCCCTCAACGTCTGTCTCTGTGCCTCCGTAGGATTCAGTCCTAATGCATCCAGAGCCTGCCAACACACACACACAGAGTTTACACACCCCGTATCAAAGACCCTCACACATTTATACACACATGACTACACACACAGAGTAGTAAACACACGCACACCTAGTGTGCTGAATGTGAATAGTGCCTATCGATTTTCCAATGATGTTGTGGGAGAGGGATTGGAGCAGCTTGGACAACATGCACCCCAACGCGTGCGCACACACACACACACACACACACACACAGTAACATGGACATTGGCTTGACTGTACACTCTTAGAAAAAAGGGTTCCAGGTAGAACCCTCTGTGAAAAGGGTTTTTACGTGGAAGCCAAAAGGGTTTTACCTGGAACCAAAAATGGTTCTTCTATGGGCACAGCCAAAGAATCCTTTTAGGTTCTAGATAGCAAATTTTTTTCTAAGAGTGTAGGTATCCATTTGATTAGGCCAGAGCAAATGACTGGCCAGCAGCAGTAATAGCTTATTGAGCAAAGCCTCTGCAGGGAGGGGTCAAAGTCAACACAATCATTACACTGCAATGACCCTAGCATCAAACCACATCCATACTGTACACATACATCTACAGACACACCAAGACAATCACAAACATTCCTACACACATACTCACAAATCCTCAGGTACAGGCACATACAGTCATACCAGTGGAGGCTGCTGAGGGGAGGACGGCTCATAATAATGGCAGGAACAGAGCGAATGGAATGGTATCAAACACATAGAAACTGTGCTTCTACACCTGCATTGCTTGCTGTTTGGGGTTTTAGGCTGGGTTTCTGTACAGCACTTTGAGATATCAGCTGATGTACGAAGGGCTATATAAATAAATTTGATTTGATTTATGTGCTTGATACAATTACACACATTACATTCCAGCCATTACCACAAGCCCCTTAAGGTGCCACCAGCCTCCTGTGAGTTATACAGTTATTATTTGTTAAACAAAAGCTCTTTCTCTGAACTATTGTATTAGTACCTTTGTTTATGTGCATACAATATATCTCATTGTTTGTCATTTTTATTTATAGTCTTTTTTGCTCTTTATCAAGGGTGCCAATCATTATGGATCTGACAGTACAGTTCACCAATACACGCTAACATATACACACACACACACACACACACACACACACACACACACACACACACACACACACACACACCTGCTCCAGCCTCTCCAGTTTGAGGCGACTGATGGAGCTGAGGGAGCACTTCCTGTGTGGTGTGTGCTGGATGCTGTTTGGCTGACAGGCAGGGTAGGATTCTGAGTATCGGGACACAGGTGAGGTGTTAATGTATCTCTTCTTTGACGTTTATGACTTATGTTTATTGCATTTACATGAGAGAGAGAGAGAGAGAGAACAGGTCTGCTGCGTTCAGTACATAAAAATCTAATAGAACGTTCAATTGAACGGAAACGTTACTGAACTGAACGACCAGTTGAAAAACGGGGAGGGGTTGGGTTCAAAATGCAGACCTGCTCTTTAAATGCATCACTCGTTGCTTCAAGCCACACCCCAGCACACCCACCAAAAGGAGAAAACGTATCTCAAAGTCTTTTCAGTGCAAGTGTGTTGTTCAGTTAAAAACGCTCAGCGATGTAGCAAACGTTTAAGTGAACTGAACGCACCCCAGGTGTAAACAGACAGTATCACAGAGTCTGGAGCGAGGCATAATTAGAGAGAAAGGCACAGAGGAGAAAAGACAGAAAGAACGAGGGAGGAAATTACTATTCTGATGGACGGCTCTGCTTCACAGCTTTTCAAACCCCCACATTATATTTGTTAAAAATCTACCAAGCTCACGACATAGCAAGATGATAGACATATGCAGTTCTTTGTACAGTCCTCTGACAGACATATACAGATATAGTCTTCTGTAGCTCTGTTGATAGAGCATGGCGTTTCCAGCGCCAGGATAATGGGTTTGATTCCCGGGACCACCTGAACATAAAATGTATGCAAACATGACTGTAAGTCACTTTGGATAAAAGCATCTGCTAAATGGCATATGTTCTTATCATTATTATAACAAATTGAAAGTGGTGAATCGAGGTAGTTCAGGTCATTATTATAGGTAAAGAAGGTAGACAATGTATGTAAAACAGTTTTAAGTTACGTTGACAAATGCAGTAAACGTTTAAAATGTGTGCACAGGAGTCATATCTGATTAAGTGGCTGCACCAACTGAACATTAACATTCTGGGCAACACTTGAAGGAAGCCTATCTGTCACAGAATTCTTCCTGGGAAGGAGAGGTGGACCAAAACGAAGTGTGGTTATTTTTATACATCTTTAATAAAGATGATAACTTGAACAATGTATAATACAAAATAAGAAACGTGCAAAACCGAAACAGCCCTATCTGGTGCAACAAACAAAGACAGGAACAATCACCCACAAAACCCAACACAAAAGAGGCTACCTAAATATGGCTCCCAATCAGAGACAATGACTAACACCTGCCTCTGATTGAGAACCATATCAGGCCCAAACACAGAAACAGACAAAGACATCCAACATAGAATGCCCACTCAGATCACACCCTGACCAAACAAAACATAGAACATACAAAGCAAACTATGGTCAGGGTGTGACACTATCTGCCAATCATTCACATCTCTGTATCAACTGATCATTAACATGCTGAGCAACACAGAACATCCAGACAACATCACTCATCATACCAAAGCCGCTCGAAGAACATTATTCTGAGAAGGGATTCCATCCGGAAGATGACAGTGTCTTGTTTTTGAGTGTGGGACGAAATGTCCCCTAGACTGTGTAGACTAGACATCCAAGGCCAGATTAGCCTTTTTCCACCTAATAGACATGTCTTGTTTTGACAGATTCAGATGAAGCGTCTCCCACCTCACTCGATCTCCTCCTTCCTGGCTGCACGCCACACCACGCTACATCTGTCCTACCAGTCTACACAGCCAAATCTCCAGTGTTAAAAAACAAAAACAGAGTTAAATTAACACTGAAAATGTAGGCCCCGGAAGTGTTACATTAACACACTGCTAAGTGTAAAGCCTAATTCAAATAGTAACACTCTCAGTGTGAATTAGATTTTTTTTTACACTGGATAATTTGCTGTGTATCTTCTCTATGTACCAACGCAACAGTCTCTGATAGATCTGATTTTAGGTTCCCAAATGGCTCCCTATTCCCTATATACTGCATTACTTTTGACCAGGGCTCATATGGCCAACTCTAGAAGACAACATAGGGCATTATAGAGCAGAGTAGAATATACTTCATTTTCTCACAAGGGGCAACTTTGGTACCCCACATAACCTTACAGAATTGCTTTGAACTGCTTAGAGTGGTATAGAACAGAGTAGAGCAGAGTACATTTCTTTAGAACTGTACAAGCCAGCTCAGTGAAGTAAAACTGCCTAGAAGAATAACACAGAACAGATACACAACAACGCACAGAACAGTTGTGAACCCTTGAAATTACACAGAGACACACGTGGAGCGATGTGTGCGTGTGTGCTTGACAAGATATCATGTTAGAACTGGTTTCAAATGTAGGTTTCAAGTATAGGTCACATCATTACTTGGGCTGGTTGTTTGCCTGACTCACTGACTGAGTTTATGACATGGCTCTGTCCTGTGTAGAGAGATAAGGGCTAAAAGGCACACCCTCATTTGACTATTATCTCTTCTTTACCACCTGCTGTGACCAGTTTCACAGTATAGTTCCCACCTGGAGGTGTGAGTCCCAAAGGGCACCCTATACCCTATATAGTACAGTACTTTTTACCAGAGCCCTATGGACCCTGGTCAAAATTAGTGCACTGCATAGGGAATAGAGTGCCATTTGTGATGCATTCAAAGTGTAGGTGTACTGTATGGGAGGGTGGGACTGGGACACCATGTTCCCAAATGTACATCAACAACTAAGAAATGTCAGAATAGTTATATTAGCCCAGAGGCAAATGTGAAGGTGAGACAGAGAGGGAGAGAAGAAGAAAGAAGGAGAGAGAGAGGCTGAGAGAAAGAAAGGCTAAGAGAGAGAGGCTGAGAGAGAGAGAGGCTGAGAGAGAGAGAAATAATTGGAGGAGCGAAAGAGAGAAAAACAGAGACAGAGACACAGAGATGATAGAGAAGTAGACAGATCTCACCAGGCTTGGCATCTGTGGTGCTGGGACTCTGACGGGGGGAGGAGACACACGTCTGTTCTGATCTCATTCGAACCTGCAGGACACAACCACACCAACCATTAATACTATGTAGGAGGAATAACCATATTCACAGAAGACTGGTGTGAGTGGGTGTGTGTGTTGAACTTGTGTTCGAGCCTCAGACTCTAACTTGGCTAAGGTTGACAGATGGTAGAGTCTCGCTGGCGGGGTTGGGGGTGGAGGTGATCTTGGGCACCACCAGGGGAACCCCAGGGAGGGCTGCAGGGAGTGTGGTTCTCCTGTGCTGGAGCAGTGATGCAGGGGGAGGCAGGGCCCCCAGCACAGCCATGGTCTCTCTCCTGATGGGGGGCACTGCGGGGGCTCCGCTGACTGGGCCCTGGGGGGTGATAGGGCTCTGGGGGCCACTGCTGGAGGAAGCAGAGCTGGAGGAAGACCTGTGTCTCATAAACGCTATCTCCACCGTAGGGTCTGGTCTGAAGAAGGACAGAGAAATGAGAATGGATTGGAATACTTTTAAAGTAGTAAATATGGATACATCCCAAATGGCACTATTTTTTACCAGGGCCCATAGGAATCAAGTCAAAAGTGGTGCACTATTTAAAGAATAGGGTGCCATGAACGCATCCTAGGTTACAGTTCACACAATTACTACAGTAGATATGTTTACTCTTCTTCTACTGTATCTTTATACAGGAACCCCTTGAAAACAAGGTGGTAGACCTTAGGAGGTTTATCATGCAAATACATATTCAGGTAAAGTCATACAGGTGCGCCCCACCTGAGTTTGGTGCGTGTCAGGATACTTCTAGCCTCCTCATAGGTAACTCCAACTAACGACTCCTTATTAATCGACACCAGCTGATCTCCTGGCTGTAGTCTACCGTCCTGGAATGCAGATAGGCTAATGATATTCTCTATAGTTTGACTATAATAAACATGGTCATTGTCAGTTGAACCAACACATATTTTTCCTGTCTCACACTTTATGTCTTCCCACAAAACCCCATGTAAAAACCCATGAATAACACCTGATTCCCCCTGTATCAAAAGGTAAACATAGTGACAAGTCACCCTCTGGCAGTCTCCTCCGGGTATTATTTCCTGAATCAACACCATTGGTCCCTCGGCTCGGTTAGCTCCGCCTTTTATGATGAGGCCCAGGCCTGTTCCCTTTGAGATGCATATCAACTGAATGATGCTGTCGAGAGAGAGAGGTATATAATAGGACAGGGAAAGAGAGAAAGGGGCAGTCAGGGAGAGAGGAAGAGGAAGTGAGAGTGTGCAGTATATCTCAGACTAGCACACAGACTGTGAGCATGATTAAATAAACACACAAAAACACATCGGTTTCATTCAGGCTGTCCCTGAACAAATCTCTCTTCCTTTGTATTTGTATCTTTCTCTATCTCTCTCCTTCTATACATGTGAGGGTTTCTCTTCTGTCAGAGAGCAACGTGACTGTTCAGCATCATGCACACATTCAATATATTGTTTTGTGTTACACAACTAGATCTTATATAAAAGGATATCAAGGATAAACTGTTACAACCTTTCAATCTATCTTAGTGACACAAGGACATCAGGGATATATAACCTGGCCATATATCTATCTGGTTCTCTGGAAAAAACCTTCTGTCTGGATTTTAAATTATGAGGACAAACAGACAGTGACAACAAGTGCAATATTCCCGGTGCTTCAACTGTCTCGTTCTATTTCTGCCTGACACTTACTTGTTGAAGACGTGCTGTGTAGGGGTTGTGTTAGGTTTCGATGTGTAGGGGGGCCCAGTGGTATAGAGGGGTCCAGGGGTGTAAGGGGGTCCTGTGACCCCCTCTTTAGGGCTGAGGAGCTGGCTGGTGGGACTGGTAGATCTGGAGGAGGAAGAGGAGGAGGCCGTGTCTGTCTTGCCTCCTGGGGGGGGGGGGAGTGAGAGAGAGAGAGAGAGAGAAGAGGTTTGTTACTTCCGATCGATGACATACATTAGTACAGGAGCCAATAATGAATCACACATTGTGAGGTGTAAAAACAGCTCTTTTGATTAGCATAGAGAAACACCTCCACACGTTAGCCACATTGTTGCCCAATGTTCTCATGCATATCTCAAGGTAGGATTCAGTGCTCTATTATTTTAAATAATGCCGTGTTGAATTTGAGTGTCGGTGAAAGGATGTTTGGAGAGGGAGGCGGATTGCGAGAGGAGCTGGGCCAGCACTCAGTTGGAGAAGGTGAAAACAATTGTGAATACGGATGAGAGTAAGGATTGTGAAAGGGAAAATGAATGAGAATTAGGAGTGTGAAAGTAGGAAGATAATGGTTAAGAGACTATAGTGTTACATGGAGATGAGGAGGGGAACGGGACAACCAGGTCTTAGGTACAGTGGATGAGTCCCAAATGGCACTCTATTCCCTATATAGTCCACTACCTTTAACCAGGGCCCTTTTCCCAAATGGGAGCCATTTGGGACACAAAGGTCCTAGGTACAGAAACTCACCTGTAGAAAGCTGTGTAGGGGAGACTCTCCCTGAGCTTCCTTTAAAACTGCTTTGAGAACCATACTTATTCATCAACTCTATGAACTCCCGCCTGGAAGACACACACAAACACAGACCCACGCTGTCAATTTACCCATAGAAACAGTGCAGTAGATCTCTGTCTCCCTCCCATGGTCAGAGAGACATTTATTCCCAGTGACATCTGACGGGCGTGGGCTCATTAAAAGTGACTTCTTTGTCAGTGGTTGAGATTAGGATTATTTGAGCTATATCAGATCAGGCTGCTAATCCAGTTTAATCTTGCGGTAAAGAGTCTACTGTCTTAAGAGTTCAGGTAAAGAGTCTAGGTGCTTGGAGCCCTTGTTGGAGCCCAGCCATAACCTTATAAATATGTCTTGGAGAGAGGGATTGACCTCTTGCCATCAACTGTCTGATCTGGGATTCAGTTTTGTGTCATAGACACTAAAAAAATGAGGGTTCCTTGAGAGTTCTTTGTGGAACCATACTGACCCAAAGAACCCATTGAGCCCTTCAGTGATTGTTTGCACAGGTTCTTTCATCTTTTGTGATAATTCAAATATAGTGGTGGCAGCTTATTTGAATATTTTGGGGTGTGGTTTACTCACAACTCTTTTTGTGCAACGGTGAATGAGACTGTCATTCTAGTTTATCTAATCTGTAGGTTGTTCACCTTGTTTTTTTCTGGATGAGAAGGGTCCACTTCAGGAGCCTGGATAGTCTTCTGTCCCTAATATGTCAGCTTGTATATGTCTAGATGTCTGGCGGTTGGGCCGTTGGGTGTGACTGTAATGTGGCTGACAAACAATGAAAAGCACAGAGCCTAGCAGAGTGCCAGGTCCCTTTATGTCAGGCCCGGTGTACAATACAAGGTGAGACGTGACAGGAGAGAGACAGAGGACGGAGACCTTTCCTCAGCAGTTAGAACTAGAGTCACAGAGGATGCTATGGAAGTTTTTAACTTTAACCAGCTGAATGACTCATCACAACATTCTGAGGTAATATTACTGACCTGGCTTTGAGACTGTTGTAGTCCAGTCTCGAGACCACATATTGAGTGTCTCGGTGTCGGATACATTTGTACTCGGTCTTGACTCGGTCTCGAACAATAAGGACTCATAATTACTTCCCGAGACGAGCGGAGTAAAAAAAATCATAATTATCAGCTTCCGTTCAGTCAGCGCATAAAACTGCGTATTTCTTGAAGCATTCGCTAAACAGCCTTTATATCTATTATAGACGTTTGCGCAGTGGCGAACCTATAGGCCTTCGGGTTGTGACAGATTCGTGATTATTTTAAAAAAGCAACCGTAATATCAGCGCACTCACATAGGAGAATGCACTTTTTGTAAAACACAAAATGGTGTAACGTTAGTGGATGGTATAAGCAGCTATAAACCATATACCCACTTTTTTTCAGTGGGCTTTGCGTATATACTTCTTAATCCTTACGGATGCATATCAAAGTAGTGTGGTGGAGGTATACGATTTATCAATGATGTAGTACAAAAGAGAAATCATGCACAAAGTAGCCTGCACAATTGCAAAGGACGTGAAATATATTCACATGCGCGCCGCACACAAAGCCTAGGTTCAACGGAATATCATCATCAGGCAGCAAGTGTGCAGCTCACAGAAGAATGACATCGGTAGCCGGTAGGGTAGGAAATTATATATACCAGTATGCAAACCAGCTATTGAAAAAGTTTAGTGCGAAGTGTTGGTTAGTAGGCTATTTTTATGCACAATTGTCATCATGCGTTGCGTGCATCAGGGGCGTAGACATGGATGGGCCTGGGTGGACAGAGGCCCACCCACTGGGGAGCCAGGCCCACTCAACCTGATTGATGTTGTTTGTGGTATTGTTGTGGACCTAGAAGGAAAAAAATGTATGGTCTATTAAAAAAAGTGCTTTTGAGAGTGGATTTTTTTTTTGAAAAACATAGGAAAGCATAGGTTTTTTTCACACAGGGTGCCATTCCTTCACTGGGCAGGCCGTTTGGGAACTTTATAGCAAAATTAGAGTATACCCACTTCTCCAGGCACCACTACACCACTGCATAGGACCGATGGAAAGACAGCAGTCACACACAGCATGATGTTAAAGGATAAGCAGTCCATAAGCTTGGACATAATCAGCCAATAGGTTCCAATCATAAGAATATAAAAACACGACCATTAAGCATTTCCCAATCGAAATTTACAACTATTAATTCCCATTGCAAAAAGCATGTCAAGTTTAGCACACAAAGTAACTGGTGACCTGAAGTTTAAAGTAGAACTGACAGCATTTTAACTACTTTGTAGATATCAAACAAACAAACAATCATAATATTAGTCAAAAATATCAAATTCCCAGTTTATGCTACAAAACTAACTATAAGAGGTTTTAAAAATAGGTTATATTTGATTCAACATTCCATGAGGTAAACTAAAGCATTGTTGGCAGAATAGATGGATGCAGTTCAATGCATGATTGATATAATTCACCAATACATTTCTTGGTAGTCCAAAAAATATTGCTATCAGGTTGTAAATCATAGCTGGCCTGGTTCATCGTTTCAGTTTTAATGACTCGATATTCTGGACAAAAACAGACAAATGTAACTAATGCTGGGAATGTTAATACAATCAAACTAGCAAGGGCAATGATCACAAGTCAGTCATAACGTGGCTAATATGCTAGCGTATCTATGTAGCAAGCTAAAAACATGGAGCCTAATGGTAGCTAGATCGCTAGCTAGCTGCTAGGAGGATGTCATGTCATGCCATTGGAGGAGTGGGTGAGTGACTGACTTTTCCCCCTCATATCATTTTTTGGTGGGTCTACACAGCTAGAGATGCAGGTGTTATTTGATTAGATAGCAAGAACTTGATTGACTGTTATCCAGTTAGTGTATATTTTGCGTTCACAAATTCACGATGGCTATTTACAGTCAGTAAAAAGCAGCTATCTTGCAAGCTAGCCAACTTTAGCCAGTTAGCTTGGGTGCTTGGTTGGGACAAGCATGCATTGGCAGGCAAGCTGCAGAAGGATGAGGCGGCTACAATTCCCCATCGTTTATCAGTGCAAATCTGACTGTAAATTACAAAAACTGTGTTTTTGTAAAAATGGTCCGACCCATTAAGTCTTAATTTTTGTTTTATAAATCCTTAGCCCTTCTCTGCAGGTGTAGAATGCCCATTGTTCCCCACTGTGTATGGGTTAGTAATAATTTGTAGAGTGGCTCTATTTTCCCTCAGCATGCATGTTTTCACTATTCTAAAGGTCTAAAGAATCCATGTTGTTCTGAAATATGAACACAGAAATACTGGATATTTTGACCTCTTATTATGGTGGTGATTTGACAAAATTACAATCATGGTCTTGAATTTTAATTTGCATTTTTCTGGTCTCGGTCTTGACTCGGTCTCACCCCCCCTCCAGTCTTGGTCTTGACTCAGACTCAATTTGCTCCAGTCTTGGTCTTGAATCGGTCTCACTTTAGGTGGTCTCAAAAACAACACTGCTTTGAGCTCTGTTTCAGAGCAGCTCTGCTTTCAGATCAAGTCTTGATTGATGAACTTTAGTTGTTTCTATAGATCACTTTGGCTATCTCTCATTGGCACAGGTTGGTAACTGCATCATTCGAATATAACTATGAAGTATTCTGAAAAGAGTGCCAAATTCAATAGAAGCAAACACCCTTGCAGCTATGAATGAATGTGCTTTATCTGTCCTGTCATAAGCCTTTTTCTGAATCTGCGCATTTGACATATGTATGCACACATGACTATAAGTATCTTTGGATAAAAGCGTCTTGTTAATGGCATGTAGTATTATATTATTTATACATCAAGGCCTCAAACACTGTTACGCAACACTCTACCTTTCTTCCCTAAACTCTCTGTTTCTGTCACCCTATTCCCTATATAGTGAACTATTTTTGACCAGGGCTCTGGTTAATTTAAGAATATAATATTATTATTACATTATATATGACAATACAATATTAGAATAGGGCACCATTTGGGATGCCGTGTCTGTTTATGAGCGAACACTACCAAAGCCCCTTAATGTTCTTACTGTATTAAGCCTATTTTTAGATTGATCAAAAACAAATCAAGGGGTTTATCACCACTCAGCTCCTAACAAGATTAAGCCTCGTTCAGTAGTGACAACAATGATGAAGTACTCTGATGTAGTGCACCCTACCATACATCGACTACATACAACCTCAGAGGCTAAGCACTACACTGCAATGGAAAACTCATTTATACAGTAATTTTAGATATTATCAACCATAAAACATTCTAAAATGTTTAACAACAGCATGCTGTAAAATGATGGCGCATTGTGAGAATATTGCTGTATTTCGAAAGGTACTGTAATTCCACCCCACAGAACACAGTACTGTACCATATTTTTAGAACATATTTTGAGGCGTGCCTTGTAAGAGACAATATTTGTTGCACCTGTGAGTGAGAATGCTGTACCAATTTTACTCCTATGTGTATACTTCTTTAAAAGTATAATACCTTCAATCTGACGGTATTGTACTGTATGTCATTACACAGTACATGCTGAAGTGACCGTATTTATATTACACACTGTTGTGCTATACAGGGCTCATGTGGAAAAGACACCTCCCTGTCAAAAAGTTTAAAAAAAAATGTCAGTAGGTGTACTATAATGTGAAATACAGCCACCAAGCTGCATGTAAGTTACTGTAAAAATAGTAGGGCATAGACTCCACACTTGAGGTCTCTCAGGTTCTTCTCAGAGCAAAAAGGTCCAGTGATTATCATAGTGTTACTCCTTCACACAGTGACACAGCACAAATCAGACAAGACTGTGTGTTGCATTTTTCTTTTCTGTGCTTGGAGGTCAGGATTGGAACTTTTAAGAGTTTGAAATGATTGGTTAAATGCTCCAAAGTATAAATAATTTCTACATACATACATACATACATACACATACATACATATATATATATATATATATTAAATAAAGTCAGCCTTGGTTACCTGCTTTCATCGTCCCTGGCAACCATCAGAGACATGTGATTGGAGGCTGACGCTGATCGGAGGATATCAACCGCCCTATAGGACCACAAGAGAGAGGAGAGCAGTTTTAACACAACACCCAGGTTTAGGAAACTATGCGTCTCAAATGGCACTCTATTCCCTTTATAGTGCACTGCTTTTGACCAGGGCCCATAGGGAATAGGATGCCATTTGGAACACTTTCAGACACAGTGCATTCGGAAAGTATTCAGACCCCTTGATATTTTCCACATTTTGTCCTCATCAATCTACATGCAATACCCCATAATGACGAAGCAAAAACAGTTTGACATTTTTGCAAATGTATAAAAAAATTATTTAAAAACAGAAATACTTTATTTCCGTAATTATTCAGACCCTTTGCTATGAGACTTGAAATTGAGCTCAGGTGCATCCTGTTTCCATTGATCATCCTTGAGATGTTTCTACAGCTTGATTGGAGTCCACCTGTGGTAAATTCAATTGATTGGACATGATTTGGAAAGGCACACACCTGTCTATATAGGGTCCCACAGTTGACAGTTCATGTCAGAGCAAAAACGAAAGCCTTGAGGTCGAAGGAATTGTCCGTAGAGTTCCAAGACAGGATTATGTCGAGGCACCGATCTGGGGAAGGGTACCAAAAAATGTCTGCAGCATTGAAGGCCCTCAAGAACACAGTGGCCTCCATGATTCTTAACTGGAAGAAGTTTGGAAGCAGCAGACTTCCTAGAGCTGACCGCCTAGCCAAACTGAGAAATCGGTCAGGGAGGTGACCAAGAACCCAATGGTCACTCTGACAGAACTCCAGAGTTCCTCTTTGGAGATGGGAGAAAATTCCAGAAGGACAACCATCTCTGCAGCACTCCACCAATTAGGCCTTTATGATAAGAGTGGCCAGACGGAAGCCACTCCTCAGTAAAAGGCACATGGCAGCCTGCTTGGAGTTTGCCAAAAGGCACCAAAAGACTCAGACGATGAAAAACAAGATTCTCTGGTCTGATGAAATCAAGATTGAACTCTTAGGCCTGAATGCCAAGTGTCACATCTGGAGAACACCTGGCACCATCCCTACGGTGAAGCATGGTGGTGGCAGCATCATGCTGTGGGGATGTTTTTCAGAGGCATGGACTGGGAGACTAGTCAGGGTTGAGGGAAAGCTGAACGGAGCAAAGTACAGAGAGATCCTTGATGACCTCAGACTGGAGCAAAGGTTCACCTTCCAACAGGACAACGACCCTAAGCACACAGCTAAGACAACACAGGAGTGGTTTCGGGACAAGTCTCTGAATGTCCTTGAGTCGCCCAGCCAGAGCCCAGACTTGAACCCAATCAAACATCTCTGGAAAGACCTGCAAATAGCTGTGCAGTGACACTCCCCATCCAACATGACAGAACTTGAGAGGATCTGCAGAGAATGGAGAAACTCTCCAAATACAGGTGTGCCAAGCATGTAGTGTCATACCCAGGAAGACTTGAGGCTGTAATCGCTGCCAAAGGTGTTTCAACAAAGAAAAGGGTCTGAATACTTATGTAAACAATTTTTTTAGACATTTGCAAAAATCTTGAAAAACCTGTTTTTGCTTTGCCATTATAGGGTATTGTGTGTAGATTGATGAGGGGAGTAAAAACTATTTAAACCATTTTAGAATAAGGCTGTAACGTAACAAAATGTGGAAAAAGTCAAGGGGTCTGAATACTTTCGCAATGCACTGTAAATACAGTAGACATACACATCATAGCCCTTTATGTACATAATCCAGTTGTTTTTTATGCAACGTGTGGCATTCAAGTAGATTATTTCCGTGCTTCTATGTCTGCATTGCTTGCTGTTTTGGGTTTTAGGCTGGGTTTCTGTATAGCACTTTGACATCTGCTGATATAAAAAGGGCTTCATATATACATTTGGTTTGATTGATTGAAAACATGTTTGAAAGACAAAAGTCAATGAAACATGCTTTAGAGACTAATAAGTTAAGAATCAGTAAGAATAAACAAGAAATCTTGTCATTCACACCTTAGGTTCAGAGTCTACCACTGTGCACTACTGACCTACCTCTCGTTGGTTACTCGTCCTCCTAAACTCATATTATTGACTTCCAAAACGAGGTCGCCCGTTCTAAGCCGTCCTGGAGTAGAGAGAGAGAGCATTTTGCCATCATCAGCAACAGAGGATGTTTATCAACTAGGGCTGTCAAACGACATAAAAAATAATATTGAGTTAATCACCCCCCAGGTGGTAAGGGTAGGCACAACACATCTGCCACGCTGATCCTCAACACTGGGGCCCCTCAGGGGTGCGTGCTTAGTCCCTTCCTGTATTCCCTGTTCACCCACGACTTCGTGGCCAAGCACGACTCCAACACAATCATTAAGTTTGCTGACGACACAACAGTGGTAGGCCTGATCACCGACAACGATGAGACAGCCTATAGGGAGGAGGTCAGAGACCTTGCATTGTGGTGCCAGGACAACAACCTCTCCCTCAATGTGAGCAAGACAAAGGAGCTGATCGGGCCGAACATGTCCCCATTAACATCGACACGACTGATGTGGAGCAGGTCGAGAGTTTCAAGTTCCTTGGTGTCCACATCACCAATGAACTATCACCAAGACAGTTGTGAAGAGGGCACGACAACAACTTTCCCCCTTAGGAGACTGAAAAGATTTGACATGGGTCCCCAGATCTTCAAAAAGTTATACAGCTGCACCATCAAGAGCATCCTGACCGGTTGCATCACCGCTTGGTATGGCAACTGCTCTGCATCTGACCATCAGGCGCTACAGAGGGAAGTGTGTACGGCCCAGTACGTCACTGGGTTCTATATAGGACCTATATACTAGGTGGTGTCAGAGGAAGGCCCCAAAAAATGTCAAAAGCTCCAGTCACCCAAGTCATAGACTGTTCTCTCTGCTACCGCACGGCAAGCGGTACCGTAGCGGCAAGTCTTGGAGCAAAAGGCTCCTTAACAGCTTCTACCCCCAAGCCATAAGACTGCTGAACAATTAATCAAATGTCCACCTAGACTATTTACATTGACCCCCTGTCACGCCCTGACCTTAGTATTCTTTGTTTTCTTTATTATTTTGGTTAGGTCAGGGTGTGACGAGGGTGATATACAGTGGGGCAAAAAAGTATTTAGTCAGCCACCAATTGTGCAAGTTCTCCCACTTAAAAAGATGAGAGAGGCCTGTAATTTTCATCATAGGTACACTTCAACTGTGACAGACAAAATGAGAATTAAAAAAATCCATAAAATCACATTGTAGGATTTTTTATGAATTTATTTGCAAATTATGGTGGAAAATAAGTATTTGGTCAATAACAAAAGTTTCTCAATACTTTGTTATATACCCTTTGTTGGCAATGACAGAGGTCAAACGTTTTCTGTAAGTCTTCACAAGGTTTTCACACACTGTTGCTGGTATTTTGGCCCATTCCTTCATGCAGATCTCCTCCTCTTTACAGCCAAAGCAAGACAAGCATTTGTGTAAGTTTATCGATAGCCTAGCATAGCATTATGCCTAGCTAGCAGCAGGCAGCTTGGTCACGATAATCAGAAAAGCAATCAAATTAAATCGTTTACCTTTGATGAGCTTTGGATATTTTCACTCACGAGACTCCCAGTTAGACAGCAAATGTTAATTTTGTCCCATAAAGATTATTTTTATAGCCGAAATACCTCCGTTTGTACTTCACGTTTGGTTGAGAAATCCACCGGAAACTGCGGTCACGACAATGCCAAAAAATATTCCAAATTAGATCCATAATATTGAAAGAAACATGGCAAATGTTTTTTATAATCAATCCTCAAGGTGTTTTTCAAATATCTATTCAATAATATATCAACCGGGACAGGTGGCTTCTTAGTAGGAAAGAGAGAAACAATGGTTGCATTTGTCTATTATGCACAAATCACTCAGAGCTTTCAGCTGACCACTGACGCAATGTTGTCGTTCAGGCTCATTTTTCAAAATAAAAGCCTGAAACTATGTATTGTGACACTAGACACATTAGTGAAGCCATAGAAAAAGGAATCTGGTTGATATCCCATTCACTGCTCAATAGGGACGCATAGGAACACAGAGCTTTCTAAATAAGAGTCCCTTCCTGATTGGATTTTTCTCAGGCTTTCGCCTGCAATATCAGTTCTGTTATACTCAGACAATATTTTTACAGTTTTGGAAACTTTAGAGTGGTTTCTATCCTAAGCTGTCAATTATATGCATATTCTAGCATCTTGTCCTGACAAAATAGCCCGTTTACTTTGGGAACGTTATTTTTCCAAAAATTATTATAGTGCCCCCTAGTTTCAACAGGTTTTTAAGAGCATGTAAGAAAGCATTGCACGGTAAGGTCTACTACACCTGCGCTATTCGGCAGGTGTAATATAATACAGCTATTAAATATAGCCTAAGCTAGGTTACTTATCCATGTTCCTCAATGTGAACTAGTCAAAAGCTGCTACTACAAGAATTGGGATCATTTGCTTAAAGTAATTGGCCAGGGAAAATCACACTTTTAAAAGTTCATATTCTGTTAACTCATACTCAAATAATGCTGTTGACTCATCCTATACTCGTTTTTGTGGCCAAAGCATACATTGGAGAAAAAACTCCACCTCAAACTTGTATCTCAAACAGACTGTTTCATGATGTCATCTTCCTGAGGAGGATGAGCTGGCCAGTGTTCTATTATCGTTAATATTTTTTATGACCGGTATACGCCCACATCATTCTGTTGTTGGGATACAGCCACACCATTCCAACACAGAAAAGCAGATTTTTAACATACTTAATAAATACAAAATTGGAGGGGAAACTATATCACTCTTATTTTTTATTTCCTTTGGTATTTCATAGAAATGTGGAAACACTGGATAGTTACTTTAAATGTTTTGACCTGAGAACTACAACAAAAGCAGTAGCTAAATGGAATGGATGTCCTGTTCTGATTAAAATAATTGTGGGAAATTAGTTAAATCAAGAAGCCATGGCATTGTAAACATTCTCGTTTGGTTAGCTAGCTAGCTAACATTAGCATAACTAGTTAGCTACTTCTGTGCAAATTATGTTTTTGCTGTTATTCAAAGAAATGCCTGGGAATGTGTTGATGATTGAACTTTCTGTAAGTTTTCCTTTGAAATTGTTGCTCAAAAGCTGCACGCATAGTGGCAGCTCTCCAGGAGCTGTTATCTGCCAAGACTAAGAGCACACAGCACAGCCAAGGGGGGCAGTGTTCTGGTCTAGAAGCACGGTTTAGACTGCTCCTACAGTTTTGCTTCGGTACTGCAGTTTATCTGACACCCGGCCCAGAAAGACAATTTCCATAGACGGCCACATAGAGAAGTCAGAAGTCAGAAAATTCCTAATAAGACACTTTAGACTTCACTTTTGTGCACAAAACATCCATTGAATTTTTCTAATAATTGTCGCTGAGGTCAATTTTTTTCCCATCACATACAGCCGAAGATATTAAAATGTTATATTCATCCAATGTCTGTCATTTTTTGGGATGATGTTGCTGCTCACGCTGTGCGCACTGAGTGCTAAATTAAATGTTTGTCTGTATAAACTGGATGCAACCTGGATATAGATGGTCCATACCTTGGACCCAATTAATATTACACCTCAGTGAGCACAGAAGAACGTGTGTGTGTGCTGCGCGTAAAACAGACTTGGGTGAATAAATGGAGATGCCATTAACAGCTTCAAAAAAATTACAGCATTAAAAATGTAAAAAGTTAACTGTAATTAATGCTTTAACTTTGACAGCCCAATTATCAACATAGTAGTAAATGATACAAAACACACAAAAAAACAACAACCAGACATTAACGTACCATCCTGAGCAGCCAGACCTCCCGGTAACACCCGCTTGATGAAGATCCCAAACTCTTCCCGTGTTTGATCTCTGTAGCCACCTATGATTTTCAACCCTGGATGAGAAACAAGGGACAGAAGTAAGGTTAAACTTTATACTACAGGTCAGAAGTTTTAGAACACCTACTCATTCAATGGTTTTTCTTTATTGTTACTATTTTCTACATTGTAGAATAATAGTGAAGACATCAAAACTATGAAATAACACATATGGAACAATCTAGTAACCAAAAAGTGTTAAACAATTCAAAATATATTTTATATTTGAGATTCTTCAAATAGGCACCCTTTCCCTTGATGACAGCTTTGCACACTCTTGGCATTCTCTCAACCAGCGTCATGAGGTAGTCATCAGGAATGCATTTTAATGAACAGGTGTGCCTTCTTAAAAGTTAATTTGTGGAATTTCTTTCCTTCTTAATGTGTTTGAGCCAATCAGTTGTGTTGTGACAAGTTAGGGGTGGTATACAGAAGATAGCCCTATTTGGTAAAAGACCAAGTCCCTATTATGGCAAGAACCGCTCAAATAAGCAAAGAGAAACAACAGTCAATAAGGAACATTTTAAGAACTGAAAGTTTCTTAAAGTGCAGTTGCAAAAACCATCAAGTGCTATGTTGAAACTGGCTGTCATGAGGACCGCCCCAGGAATGGAACACCCAGAGTTACCTCTGCTGCAGAGGATACGTTCATTAGAGTAACCAGCCCCCGGAATTGCAGCACAAATAACAGACACATCTCAACATCAACTGTTCAGAGGAGACTGCGAATCAGGCCTTCATGGAATTGCTGCAAAGAAACCACTACTAAAGGACACCAATAATAAGAAGAGACTTGCTTGGGCCAAGAAACACAAGCAATGGACATTAGACCGGTGGACATTTGTCCTTTGGTCTGAAGTCCAAATTGGAGATTTCTGGTTCCAACCTCTGTGTCTTTGTGAGACGTGGTGTGGGTGAACAGATGATCAACCGCATGTGTATTTCCCACCATAAAGCATGAAGGAGAAGGTGTTATGGTGTGTGTGTGCTTTTCTGGTGACACTGTCTGTGATTTATTTAGAATTCAAGGCCCACATTAAACAGCATGGCTACCACAGCATTCTGCAGCGATATGCCATCCCATCTGGTTTGGGATTAGTGGCACTCTTTGTTTTTCAACAGGACAATGACCCAACACACCTCCAGGCTGTGTAAGGGCTATTTTACCAAGAAGGAGAGTGATGGAGTGCTGCATCCAACCTAGCCTCCACAATCCCCCGACCTCAACCCAATGGACATGGTTTTGGATGAGTCATACCGCAGAGTGAAGGAAAAGCAGCCAACAAGTGCTCAGCATATGTGTGAACTCCTTCAAGACGGTTGGAAAAGCATTCCAGGTGAAGCTGGTTGAGAGAATGCCAAGAGTGTGCAAAGCTGTCACCAAGCCAAAGAGTAGCTATTTGAAGAATCTCAAATATAAAATATATTTTTATTCATTTAACACTTTTTTGGTTACTACATGACTCCATATGTGTTATTTCATAGTTTTGATGTCTTCACTATTATTCTACAATGTAGAAAATAGTAAAAATAAAGAAAACCCCTTGAATGAGTAGGTGTTCTAAAACTTTTGACTGGTAGTGTATATGAACCACCAGTAGATAAAATCTATGGGGTCTTCTATCGAACTAGCAGATAGTACATTTAGGGCAATTTCGAGGTACAATATCGGAGCTACCATTATTTGGAAAGTTGCGGTGTGTTAGCTAGTTTTTGCGGGGGGAAATGTTACTCTTAGACTTGCTATAATAAACATTCATTGCTAGGGCCAAGAGTTTTTCCTTCACAACCTGACCAGGGAAACCTCTGGGCCCCAGTTATAGCCTGATAAAACATTATACATGTATACACTCACTGTAGCTACATGTATTCATAATGCACATCACATACGAGGTGAAGTTCTATACTGACCCAGTCCTTTCTTGCAGTCACAGAACTCCAATCTCTCGATGGCCCGGTTGATGCCGTGAGGTCCCATGATAGTCCTGGAACACACAAACACCTCTGTCACGTCGTCCCAACGTTTACCATTTGAAAAAGAAATATTAAGCCCTTCCCTTCCTCGTCGACTGAGAAAGAAGAATACTTATGACAGATAGAAGGAGAGAATGGAAGAGTTA
Source organism: Oncorhynchus kisutch (assembly GCF_002021735.2). Classification (NCBI taxonomy): domain Eukaryota; kingdom Metazoa; phylum Chordata; class Actinopteri; order Salmoniformes; family Salmonidae; genus Oncorhynchus; species Oncorhynchus kisutch. Next base: position 20,032,969 of record NC_034184.2, read on the forward strand.
AGGGAAGAGATAAACCAAGAGAGAAAAAGTGGCGACCTCTCACAGCCACAGAGTTCATTGAATGAGCTTTCGTCTTCGGTCTCGAGGTGTAATTGAATCATAGTCCAAAGAATTTCGTTAGAATAGGTTCCGAGAGCAACACCAATTAGTTCCATAACCAGCTGTGGATTGGCTTTAGAGACAAGCTGGGATGAGATGTGTCAGGAGCTGCCGCAAGAGTGTGCAGAGAGAGTGTGCGTAGGAAGTGTGCGGTCTGCGGAGCCACCAAAGTGTCTGGCGAGTGTGTCTGAGCGTCCAGAGTGGCTGCAAGTGTGTGTGGTGAGTTTAAGGTGAGAGTGTGTGAGGCGGGTGTGCGTTGGGAGTGTATGTGGGGTCAGAAGCAGCAGCCAGACACAGACTGACAGGGTTTTAGCATCAGGGGAAAACAAAAACACACTGTCTCATCTCTTCATAGGGAATTTGACTGGCAGAATCACATCAGCTCAGGCTGTCCAGACCAATCTCCCTATGAGCCATTCTCGGCATTAAAATGCACCATATGACAGTAATAACCAAGGACTTAGCCCAATCTGAAAAGAAGATTTGTTGTTGAGAATTAATGCCATTATGCTGGTAAATTGTACAAGGTCAGAAGTTTTTCCAGGATAGCTCATGTGATCAGGGAAATGTTTTCCTCGCCCTAATTATTTCATATAGTAAGGTACAGGAGCTTTTTTCTGAATCCGTCAACAGGAAAAATTCCTGGCCTTATACTGTAAACAGTATGCAAGCTGTGTCACCAATAGGAGTAAATAGGTTACAGCAGCAAAGAGCTTCTAGATCTTTTAAATTATGAAAAAGTAATTACAGTCTAAACGGGTGCATTAGGTATTGGAAAACGCTGCTGCCAATCTGCAGACCTGGGAGGACAGGACAGGCAGGCGAGGTAATCCTCTGGACAGACACACACAGGAAGAAGCAGAGGACAAAGGCTTTGGGCTCAAACTAGGGCAATGGATGACTACAGTCAATACAATTGTTTCAAACGTAGTGTACACACAGACGTTGACATCAGGTGCACTTTAGGTGCTAAATGAACAGTGAAAATATATATTTTCCAGACATCAAAAATATATATTTTCTGGACGTTGAAAATAAGCATTTTCCGGACTTTGAAATAAGGTGCATTTTAGGTGCTTAATGAAAAGTGAAAATACATATTTTACGGACGTCAAAAATACGTATTTTCCAGATGTTGAAAATACGATTTTTCTGTAATTGATTCTATGGCCAAATTTCAACTGCACATACAGAGCATTTGGAAAGTATTCAGAGCCCTTGACTTTTTACACATTTTGTTATGTTACCACCTTATTCAAAAATGGATTAAGTAAAAAAAATGTCCTCATCAATCTACACACAATAGCCCATAATGACAGGATTTTAGAATAAAAAAAAAAACTGGAAAACATTATTCACGTAATTATTCAAACCGTTTGCTATGAGGCGCATCCTGTTTCCATTGATCATCCTTGAGATGTTTCTACAACTTTATTGGAGTCCACCTGTGGTAAATTCAATTGATTGGACATGATTTGGAAAGGCACACACCTGTCTAAAGAAGGCCAGTTTTATTGCTTCTTTAATCAGAACAACAGTTTTCAGCAGTGCTAACATAATTGCATAATTTCTAATGATCAATTAGCCTTTTAAAATTATAAACTTGGATTACATAACACAATGTGCCATTGGAACACAGGAATGATGGTTGCTGAAAATGGGCCTCTGTACGCCTATGTAGATATCCCATTAAAAATCAGCCGTTTCCAGCTACAATAGTCATTTACAACATTAACAATGTCTGCACTGTATTTCTGATCAATTTGATGTTATTTTAATGGACAAAAAGTTAGCTTTTCTTTCAGAAACAAGGACATTTCTAAGTGACCCCAAACTTTTGAATGGTAGTGTAAGTAGGAAAAATGTATGTACAGCAGTAGTTACATAGGATGAGCTATGTCAAGAATACAGCATGTATTGGGAATGGCACCGGAGGAGATGGCTGCCGTTTTACGGGCTCCTAACCAATTGTGCTATTTTGTGTGGTTGTTTGCAACTTATTTTGTACATAATGTTTCTGCCACCGTTTCTTATGACCGAAAAGAGCTTCTGGATATCAGAACAGCTGTCACACCCTGACCTTAGTGTTCTTTGTTTTCCTCGTTATTTTGGTTAGGTCAGGGTGTGACATGGGTGATGTATGTGTTTAATCTTGTCTAGGGGTTTTGTATGTTTATGGGGCTGTGTCCTTTCTAGGTGTTTATGTAAGTCTATGGTTGCCTAGATTGGTTCTCAATTAAAGGCAGGTGCTTATCGTTGTCTCTGATTGGGAACCATATTTAGGCAGCCATGTTCTTTGGGTATTTGGTGGGTCAATGTTTCCTGTGTCAATGTTTCCTGTGTCAATGTTTCCTGTGTCAATGTTTTCTGTGTCAATGTTTCCTGTGTCAATGTTTCCTGTGTCAATGTTTCCTGTGTCAATGTTTCCTGTGTCAATGTTTCCTGTGTCAATGTTTCCTGTGTCAATGTTTCCTGTGTCAGTGTTTCCTGTGTCAGTGTTTCCTGTGTCAGTGTTTCCTGTGTCAGTGTTTCCTGTGTCAGTGTTTCCTGTGCCACATGGGACTGTTTGCCAGTTCACTTTGTTGTTTTGTATTTGTGTTCATGTTAAGTTTTCATATTAAATACCATGGACACTTACCACGCCGCATATTGGTCTGATCCTTGTTTCACCACTTCAGAGGAAGAGGAGGAAATCTGCCGTGACAACAGCGATTACTCACCTCGAACGGGACAACGATTTGTTCTTTAACGAGTCAGACACAAAGCATTTACTCCAGATACCAGACCAGGCCCAAATCCCTGTCATTCGCATGAAGAAAAGACGACGAATACAGGGGACGCAGGTCTGGGTGCCTTGTTAGAATTCGTCGGCGAGTGGGTAACCCGCCTCCACCATCCATCATATTGAACAACGTGCAATCATTGGAGAATAAACTGGATGAGCTCCATTCAAGACTATTAAAAACTGTAATATCTTATGTTTCAAGAGTTGTGTATGAATGACGACATGGATAATATACAGTTGCCGACAGAACAGCTGACTCTATTAAGACAACGGATGTCGGTCTGTGTCTATTTGTCAATAACAGCTGGTGTGCGAAATCAAATATTAAGGAAATCTCTACGTTTTGCTCGCCTGAGGTAGAGTATCTCATCATAAGCTGTAAGCCACACTATTTACCAAGAGAGTTTTCATCTATATTTTTTGTAGCTGTCTATATACCAGCACACACCGAGTTGTATAAAGCCATAAGCAAACAAGAAAATGCTCATCCAGAGGAAACTTAAATCCGTTTTAACCCCAAAAAATTGTGTATGTTTTTTAAAACAATTTATTATTTTTTTCTCCACAATTTCATGATATCCATTTTTTGTCTTCATCTGAAGTACTTTGAAAGGCTGATCATGGCTCACATCAACACCATATTTCTGGAAACCCTAGACCCACTCCAATTTGCATACCGCCCCAACAGATCCACAATTTGCACACAGCCCTTTCCCACCTGGACAAAAGAAACACCTATGTGAGAATGCTGTTCATTGACTACAGCTCAGCATTCAACACCATAGTGCCCACAAAGCTCATCACTAAGCTAAGGACCCTGGGACTAAACACCTCCTTCTGCAACTGGATCCTGGACTTCCTGACGGGCCGACCCCAGGTGGTATGGGTAGGGAACAACACATCTGCCACGATGATCATCAACACGGGGACACTGCAGGGGTGGGTGCTTAGTCCCCTCTGGTACTCCCTATTCACTCATGACTGTGTGACCAAGCATGACTCCAACATCATCATTAAGTTTGCTGATGACATGACGATGGTAGGCCTGATCACCGACAACGACGAGACAGCATGTAGGGAGGAGGTCAGAGACCTGGCAGTGTGATGCCAGGACAACAACCTCTCCCTCAACGTGAGCAAGACAAAGGAGATGATTGTGGACAGGAAAATGAGGGCCAAACATGTCCCCATTCACATCGGTGGGGCTGTAGTGGAGTGGGTTGAGAGTTTCAAGTTCTTTGTCTTCCACACCACCAACAAACTATCATGGTTCAAACACACCAAGAAAGTCGGGAAGAGGGCACGACAACGCCTTTTCCCCCTCGGGAGACTGAAAAGATTTGGCATGCGTCCCCAGATTCTCAAAATGTTCTACAGTCGTACCATCGAGAGCATGCTGACCAGTTGCCACACCGCCTGGTATGGCAACTGCTCGACATCCGACCTTAAGGCACTACAGAGGGTAGTGCATACAGCCCAGTACATTACTGGGGCCAAGCTTCCTGCCATCCAGGACCTTTTATACTAGGCGGTGTCAGAGGAAGGCCCAAAAAATTGTCAAAGACTCCAGTCACCCAAGTTATAGACTGTTCTCTCTACTACCGCACAGCAAGCTGAAACCAGAGCGCCAAGTCTAGGTCGAAAAGGCTCCTTAACAGCTTCTACCTCCAAGCCATAAGACTGCTGAACAATTAATCAAAGATTTGGCATGGGTCCTCAGATCCTCAACAAGTTAATCGAATGGCTACCTGGACTATTTGCATTTTTTTACTTGGAGCTCTGCTACTCACTGTTTATTATGCTGTATATCCATAGTCACTTTACTAGCCTGTACCACCGCACATTGACTCGGTACCGGTACCCCCTGTATATAGCCTTGTAATTGTTATTTTATTGTTGCTCTTTTATTTTTTACTTTCTTTACTCAACAATTCTTAACTATTATTTTTCTTAAAACTGCATTGTTGGTTAAGGGCTTGTAAGTAAGCATTTCGAGTAAGGTCTACTACACCTGTTGTATGTGACAACATTTGATTTGATGTACGTATAAAGTGAGTAATCAATTTGATGAAATTCTCTGAGATCAAATAAAATGTCAATGGAATAATATGGCATGAATGGTAATTGTATCTGTATCTAACTACAGAAACTATTTCAGAACAACAAACATTATGTAAACATTATTAAAGTGTAAAGTTATTAAAGTGATGTTCAATAACTATGTACTTAGGGCAGCAGTGTCTAAGGTGCAGGGCAGGGTACCGGGCAGAAGCTGGCTAATGATGGCTATTTAACAGTCTGATAGCCTGTTTTTCATTCTCTCGGGCCCAGCTTTGATGCACCTGTACTGTCTCCACCTGCTAGATGGTAGCAGGGTGAACAGGCTGTGGCAGGTGTGGCTGAGGTCCTTGATTCTGTAGTTGTACTGGTGGGCAGGCAGTGTGACCCCAGTAATGTGTTGGGCTGAGCGCACCACCCTCTAGAGAGCCCTGTGGTTGTGGGCGGTACAGTTGCCGTACCAGGCAGTGATATAGCGTCACAAAATGCTCTCAGTGGTGGTTCTGTAGAAGTTCATGAGTGGCCAAGACACATTTCTTCACCACAGTGTCAGTATAGAGGGACCATTTCAGGTTCTCAGGTAATGTGCATGCCAAGGAACATGCCACTCTCAACTCTCTACACTGCAGCCCCTTTGGTGCTTTCTCTGCTGTTTCCTAGAGTCCATGATCAGTTCCTTTATTTTGTTGACTACAATAACGTTCTCAGTAATGGTTACAGATGTTCTCCTTGCTATGAAAGTGATATGTTGTTGTTTATCTACCTTAGTGGAATGCACTGATTGTAAGTAAGTCACTCTGGATAAGAGCATCTGCTGAATGACAAAATATAAATATAAAAAAAACACATGCAAAGCATGCTGGGTGTTATTCTATTGAGCTCCTCCCCCAAACACATATCCAAATGGACCAAAATCCAAATCTGAATGAATCATAGACGTTTAGGCTGTTTCACAAGTTGGAACATCACAGTACAGTATGGCATGGTACAGCACAGTAGAGTTTTATTCAGTAGAGTACAGTACAGTAGAGTGTAATTGAGTAGAGTACAGTACAGTATGGTACAGTACAGTTTAATTCAGTACAGTACAGTATAGTTTAATTCAGTAGAGTATAGTACAGTTTAGTTCAGTAGAGCAGAATACATTAGAGTAAAGTAGGGTACAGTACACTATACTTTACTGTACTCTACTGTATTGTACTGTACTTTTCTTTACTGTACTGTGTACTGAACTGTAATATGCTGTGCTCTACTGTACTGTATTGTGCTGTACTGTGCTGTTCAAACTTGTGAAACATAGATGTCTATGATTGCTTCAAATTTGATCCGGTCTGGACCAAATCTGAACCAATTATAGACGTCTATGTTTGTCTATGTCTATGTTTGTCTGTGGACATTGAAATCAAGTCCAGACCGGACCAAATCTGAACCAAACGTATATATTTGCCGACCTTTCACTCATTTGTGCTTTACTTGGATGACAAGAAACCACCTTTTTCCGTATTTCTACGGCCTATGTTGGCCCTGCTCAGGACTCTGTATTGAACTGACCCTGTAAGTAGCAGTGGAAAAGGGTTCGACATTCCAGATTTAGGAAGAGCTGACCTGGTTTTCTGACTTTCCTCTCCTTCCTCTCCCCCTCTCCTCTGCCTCTTCTTTCAATTCCTATTGATTCCCTTCCCCTCCTCTCATTTAATTTCATCAATACCACCTCCTTTTCCTGTCTTTTATTTTCCTCTCCTGTCTTCCCTCCTCTCTCCTTTTCTCCTCTTCTCTCCTTCTCTCCACCCCTACACATCTATCCTTTCCTCTCCTGTCATTTCTGTGGTCTCCTCCAGCCCCCTCCCCCCTTCCCCTCCCCCTTTCCCCTCCCCCTTTCCCCTCCCATCTTGTCCTCTCCTCCCTCTTCTGCTCTTCCCCTTCCCCTTCACAACAAAAGCCCACATTTCTAAATTTAACCCAGGAGATTACACTGACCAATAGACAATGACCAAGATGGACAGTTACTGTCTTCAAAGTCTCATAGCAAGATATCTAAACAGCTATTGTTCATGAAACCTACAAAAGACTATTATAAAAACACCCTATAGCCTACATTACCACATATAGAACCCTTTATTAATAAACAGCGAGTGAGTCATTATAGTGCGTTATTGGCGGAGTAGCGACGAAACAGCTCCGTTCTTCCTCCTGCTGCAACAGTAATATGGTAATACAGGATAGGCCAGCACCGGTCACAGGGCTCTAGCTGCTATAGGCTACTGGTTTGGGCAACTGGTGGCCCTCCCCCTTTTGTAGGCCCGCGGACAAATTTCCAACCCAAATAATAATAATATATATAAAGTACCAATAAAAAGTTTGGACACACCTACTCATTCCAGGGTTTTTCTTTATTTTTACTATTTTCTACATTGTAGAATAATAGTGAACACATCAAAACTATGAAATAACACATATGGAATCATGTAGTAACAGTAACCAAAAAAGTGTTAAACAAATGAAAATATATTTTATAATTGAGATTCTTCAAAGTAGCCACCCTTTGCCTTGATGGCAGCTTTGCATACTCTTGGCATTCTCTCAACCAGCTTCATGAGGTAGTCACCTGGAATGCATTACAATTAACAGGTGTACCTTGTTAAAAGTTTATTTATTTAATTCTTAATGCATTTGAGCCAATCAGTTGTGTTGTGACAAGGTAGGGTTGGTATACAGAAGATAACCCTATTTGGTAAAAGGCCAAGTCCATATTATGGCAAGAACAGCTCAAATAAGCTAAGAGAAACGACAGTCCATCATTACTTTAACTCTTTTGGGATAGGGGGCAGCATTTTCACTTTTGGATGAATAGCGTGCCCAGAGTGAACTGCCTCCTACTCTGTCCCAGATGCTAATATATGCATAGTATTAAAAGTATTGGATAGAAAACACTCTGAAGTTTCTAGAACTGTTTGAATGATGTCTGTGAGTATAACAGAACAGCAGGCGAAAACCTGAGGAAAATCCAACCAGGAAGTGGGACATCTGAGGTTTGTAGCTTTTCAAAGCTTGGCCTACCGAATACACAGTGGGATATGGATAATGTTGCACTTCCTACGGCTTCCACTTAATGTCAACCGTCTTTAGAGACTTGAATGAGGATCCTCATGAGACCTGTTTGAGTCAGAGGTCTGGCATAGTGCCTTGGTCTCATGACGCGCGCTCCCGACAGAGTTACCTCTCGTTCCAGTGCTTTTCTTCAGACATAGGAATTCTCCGGTTGGAACATTATTGTCAAAGCTGTCATCAAGGCAAAGGGTGGCTACTTTGAAGAATCTCAAATATAAAATATATTTTGATTTGTTTAACACTTTTTTTGTTACTAAATGATTCCATGTGTTATTTCATATTTTTGATGTCTTCACTATTATTCTACAATGTAGAAAACAGTACAAATAAAGAAAAACCCTTGAATGAGTAGGTGTGTCCAAACTTTAGACTGGTACTGTATGTTATCTTATTAGGACATTAATTATCTGGACGCAGTGCTAGTGACGATAGATTCAGTGGATTAAACCACAATGGCCTAGTAGTATTGTGCCGTGGTGGTCAACAGAGATCACAGACACTGGACAGAGGAACTCTGCCTAGAAGGCCAGCATCCCAGAGTCGCCTCTTCACTGTTGATGTTGAGACTGGTGTTTTGCTGGTACTATTTAATGAAGCTGCCAGTTGAGGACTTGTCAGTTTCTCAAACTAGACACTCTAATGTACTTGTCCTCTTGCTCAGTTTTTCACCGGGGCCTCCCACTCCTATTTCTATTCTGGTTAGAGCCAGTTTGCGCTGTTCTGTGAAGGGTGTAAAACACAGCCCTGTACGAGATCTTCAGTTTATTGGCAATTTCTCGCATGGAATAGCCTTAATTTCTCAGAACAAGAATAGACTAACAAGTTTCAGAAGAAAGGTATTTGTTTCTGGCCATTTTGAGCCTGTAATCAAACCCACAAATGCTAATGCTCCAGATACTCAACTCGTCTAAAGAAGGCCAGTGTTATTGCTTCTTTAATCAGAAAAACAGTTTTCAGCTGTGCCAACATAATTGCAAAAGGGCTTTCTAATGATCAATTAGACTTTTAAAATTATAAAATTGGATTACCTAACACAGTGTGCCATTAGAAAACAGGAGTGATGGTTGCTGATAATGGGCCTCTGTATGCCTATGTAGATATTCCAAAATCTGTTGTTTCCAGCTACAATAGTCATTTACAACATTAACAATGTCTACATTATATTTCTGATCAATTTGATGTTATTTTAATGGACAAAAAATTGCTTTTCTTTCAAAAACAATGACATTTCTAAGTGACCCCAAACTGTTAGTGCAAATATAAACTCAGCAAAAAAAGAAACATACCCTTTTCAGATCTTTCAAAGATAATTTGTAAAAATCCAAATAACTTCACAGATCTTCATTGTAAAGGGTTTATACACTGTTTCCCATGCTTGTTCAATGAACCATAAACAATTAATGAACACGCACCTGAGCAACGGTCGTTAAGACACTAACAGCTTACAGACGGTAGGCAATTAAGGTCACAGTTATCAAAATGTAGGACACTAAAGAGGCCTTCCTACTGACTCTGAAATATACCAAAAGAAAGATGCCCAGGGTCCCTGCTCATTTGAATGAATGTGCCTTAGGCATGCTGCAAGGAGGCATGAGGACTGCAGATGTGGCCAGGGCAATAAATTGCAAGACAGCGCTACAAGGAGACAGTACGGACAGCAGATCGTCCTCGCAGTGACAGACCACGTGTAACAACACCTGCACAGGATTGGTACATCCGAACATCACATGTGCGGCTAGGTACTGGATGGCAACAACAACTGTCCGAGTTACACCAGGAATGCACAATCCCTCCATCAGAGCTCAACTGTCCGCAATAGGCTGAGAGAGGCTGGACTGAGGGCTTGTAGGCCTGTTGTAAAGGCAGGTCCTGACCAGACATCACCGGCAACAACTTTGCCTATGGGCACAGACCCACCATCGCTGGACATCCTCCTCCCTCATGTGGTACCCTTCCTGCAGGCGTGATTTCCTGCAAGACAGGCATGTCAGTGTTCTGCCATTGAGCACATCTGGAACCTGTTGGATCGGAGGATGAGGGCTAGGGCCATTCCCCCCAGAAATGTCCAGGAACTTGCAGGTGCCTTGGAGGAAGAGTGGGGTAACATCTCACAGCAAGAACTGGCAAATTTGGTGCAGTCCACAAGGAGGAGGTACACTGCAGTACTTAATGCAGCTGGTGGCCACACCAGATACTGACTGTTACTTTTGATTTTGACCCCCCTTTGTTCAGTTTATGTCTCAGTTGTTGAATCTTGTTATGTTCATACAAATATTTACACATGTTAAGTTTGCTGAAAATAAACACAGTTGATATGAGAGGACGTTTCTTTTTTTGCTGAGTTTATATATATATATATATATATATATATTAATAATAAAATGCTTTCAGTATTAAACGACTAAAACCAGATATAAAGTATGTAGAAAAAAGATAACGGAGCTATGTATTTTTATAAATAATATAATCTTTGAGAACTAACAACCAGAGAATGAAAAATTCCAAAAATGTCATGGTATATTTTAGATTTTGTTATACATTTTAAGTCACTCAGATAGCAAAAGAACAAGGCAAAAGCCATGGCAAAATGTGTAGAATTGCAGAAAACTAGCTTTAAACTGTCAAATGTTCTCTCCACCCCATGACAAAATGTGCAGAATTGCAGGAAATTAGCTTTATAACAGAAAAATGTTGTCTATGCAGCCAAGAGGCAGGCCTGTGAAATGTTTGGTCGGAGACCGCACCATTGGCCATGCCCACTACCCTGCTCCCCCCTACAGTAACTCTGCCACTGCTGCTGAAAAATATCCTAGGGAAAACACTGATGATTGTTTTCAATCAAAATGGTAATAAAAAAATACAAATAAATGCTTCTTAGCTAGAGCAATTTCTCAAGCAAGAATTTTGCTAGGGCTGTCTGGGAGTGGTCTGAGTGGGGAGGAGAAAACTGAAAACTAGCTGTTATTGGCAGAGAGGTTTTCAACTCTTTCTTATTGATTAATTAGCTAATTTGCCACCGGTGATGTCACCAGGTTGGCCAAAACTCCCTCCCACCAAAACAGGCTGAAATTCCAGGTGGTCTTTTCAAACCGCTCTTACGCTGTAAGGGCATTATGATCATTTTCACAATTTCACAGTATTATTCCAACCTCATAGTGTAGAAATATATATATAAAAAACTGGGAAATCACGTTTTTGACTGCACTGGGACTTTAAAAGAGTGAGGAAGAGGATGATTAATTAAGCAACAGAGGATGAAAATGAGAAAGATGGACATACCAATAAAGTAGAGATAGCCCATCGAATCGTTCTGCCTCCTTAGGCAGCAGTGGCATCGCAGGGAAAGAGAAACTGAATCACTTTCTCTCACAGACAAACACACACACACGGACAGAGGGCGATAAACTGACACCCACACAGACACACACACACAAATATTACAGAGCCATGGAAGATGACATCAGTCAGTTGTTTGGAGGGAGATGAGATGAGGCACTAGCAGTTCAAACAGGGTCGGTGCTGTGTAACTGCAGAGAGAGAAAGAGACAGATTGAAATCCGCCTAGACAGAGAGAGAACACGCCTGCCTACCTTTACCACTAATCCCTCCTGATACCCGTCCATCACTGGCTGCCTCCCCTCACCTCTCCTTCCACTGTCACTGGGCGTCAGGGGCGTCAGCGTTACACACACAATCTAAGAAACACACACACACGACACACCCATATACTCACCTGAGCTGTACCTCTGTCCAATAAGCTATCATGGAGAGACAGATTTTTATTTTTATTTTTTTTATTTTTATTTCACCTTTATTTAACCAGGTAGGCTAGTTGAGAACAAGTTCTCATTTGCAACTGCGACCTGGCCAAGATAAAGCATAGCAGTGTGAGCATACAACAAAGAGTTACACATGGAGTAAACAATTAACAAGTCAATAACACAGTAGAAAACGAAGGGGGGGTCTATATACAATGTGTGCAAAAGGCATGAGGAGGTAGGCAAATAATTACAATTTTGCAGATTAACACTGGAGTGATAAAAGATCAGATGGTCATGTACAGGTAGAGATATTGGTGTGCAGAAGAGCAGAAAAGTAAATAAATAGAAACAGTACGGGGATGAGGTAGGTGAAAAGGGTGGGCTATTTACCAATAGACTATGTACAGCTGCAGCGATCGGTTAGCTGCTCAGATAGCTGATGTTTGAAGTTGGTGAGGGAGATAAAAGTCTCCAACTTCAGCGATTTTTGCAATTCGTTCCAGTCACAGGCAGCAGAGTACTGGAACGAAAGGCGGCCAAATGAGGTGTTGGCTTTAGGGATGATCAGTGAGATACACCTGCTGGAGCGCGTGCTACGGATGGGTGTTGCCATCGTGACCAGTGAGCTGAGATAAGGCGGAGCTTTACCTAGCATAGACTTGTAGATGACCTGGAGCCAGTGGGTCTGGCGACGAATATGTAGCGAGGGCCAGCCGACTAGAGCATACAAGTCGCAGTGGTGGGTAGTATAAGGTGCTTTAGTGACAAAACGGATGGCACTGTGATAGACTGCATCCAGTTTGCTGAGTAGAGTGTTGGAAGCCATTTTGTAGATGACATCGCCGAAGTCGAGGATCGGTAGGATAGTCAGTTTTACTAGGGTAAGCTTGGCGGCTTGAGTGAAGGAGGCTTTGTTGCGGAATAGAAAGCCGACTCTTGATTTGATTTTCGATTGGAGATGTTTGATATGAGTCTGGAAGGAGAGTTTGCAGTCTAGCCAGACACCTAGGTACTTATAGACGTCCACATATTCTAGGTCGGAACCATCCAGGGTGGTGATGCTAGTCGGGCATGCAGGTGCAGGCAGCGACCGGTTGAAAAGCATGCATTTGGTCTTACTAGCGTTTAAGAGCAGTTGGAGGCCACGGAAGGAGTGTTGTATGGCATTGAAGCTTGTTTGGAGGTTAGATAGCACAGTGTCCAAAGACGGGCCGAAAGTATATAGAATGGTGTCGTCTGCGTAGAGGTGGATCAGGGAATCGCCCGCAGCAAGAGCAACATCATTGATATACACAGAGAAAAGAGTCGGCCCGAGAATTGAACCCTGTGGCACCCCCATAGAGACTGCCAGAGGACCGGACAGCATGCCCTCCGATTTGACACACTGAACTCTGTCTGCAAAGTAATTGGTGAACCAGGCAAGGCAGTCATCCGAAAAACCGAGGCTACTGAGTCTGCCGATAAGAATATGGTGATTGACAGAGTCGAAAGCCTTGGCGAGGTCGATGAAGACGGCTGCACAGTACTGTCTTTTATCGATGGCGGTTATGATGTCGTTTAGTACCTTGAGTGTGGCTGAGGTGCACCCATGACCGGCTCGGAAACCAGATTGCACAGCGGAGAAGGTACGGTGGGATTCGAGATGGTCAGTGACCTGTTTGTTGACTTGGCTTTCGAAGACCTTAGATAGGCAGGGCAGGATGGATATAGGTCTGTAACAGTTTGGGTCCAGGGTGTCTCCCCCTTTGAAGAGGGGGATGACTGCGGCAGCTTTCCAATCCTTGGGGATCTCAGACGAGATGAAAGAGAGGTTGAACAGGCTGGTAATAGGGGTTGCGACAATGGTGGCAGATAGTTTCAGAAATAGAGGGTCCAGATTGTCAAGCCCAGCTGATTTGTACGGGTCCAGGTTTTGCAGCTCTTTCAGAACATCTGCTGTCTGGATTTGGGTAAAGGAGAACCTGGAGAGGCTTGGGCGAGGAGCTGCGGGGGGGGCGGAGCTGTTGGCCGAGGTTGAAGTAGCCAGGCGGAAGGCATGGCCAGCCGTTGAGAAATGCTTATTGAAGTTTTCGATAATCATGGATTTATCAGTGGTGACCGTGTTACCTAGCCTCAGTGCAGTGGGCAGCTGGGAGGAGGTGCTCTTGTTCTCCATGGACTTCACAGTGTCCCAGAACTTTTTGGAGTTGGAGCTACAGGATGCAAACTTCTGCCTGAAGAAGCTGGCCTTAGCTTTCCTGACTGACTGCGTGTATTGGTTCCGGACTTCCCTGAACAGTTGCATATCACGGGGACTATTCGATGCTATTGCAGTCCGCCACAGGATGTTTTTGTGCTGGTCGAGGGCAGTCAGGTCTGGGGTGAACCAAGGGCTGTATCTGTTCTTAGTTCTGCATTTTTTGAACGGAGCATGCTTATCTAAAATGGTGAGGAAGTTACTTTTAAAGAATGACCAGGCATCCTCAACTGACGGGATGAGGTCAATGTCCTTCCAGGATACCCGGGCCAGGTCGATTAGAAAGGCCTGCTCACAGAAGTGTTTTAGGGAGCGCTTGACAGTGATGAGGGGTGGTCGTTTGACTGCGGCTCCGTAGCGGATACAGGCAATGAGGCAGTGATCGCTGAGATCCTGGTTGAAGACAGCGGAGGTGTATTTGGAGGGCCAGTTGGTCAGGATGACGTCTATGAGGGTGCCCTTGTTTACAGAGTTAGGGTTGTACCTGGTGGGTTCCTTGATGATTTGTGTAAGATTGAGGGCATCTAGCTTAGATTGTAGGACTGGCGGGGTGTTAAGCATATCCCAGTTTAGGTCACCTAACAGAACAAACTCTGAAGCTAGATGGGGGGCGATCAATTCACAAATGGTGTCCAGGGCACAGCTGGGAGCTGAGGGGGGTCGGTAGCAGGCGGCAACCGTGAGAGACTTATTTCTGGAGAGAGTAATTTTCAAAATTAGTAGTTCGAACTGTTTGGGTATGGACCTGGAAAGTATGACATTACTTTGCAGGCCATCTCTGCAGTAAACTGCAACTCCTCCCCCTTTGGCGGTTCTATCTTGACGGAAGATGTTATAGTTGGGTATGGAAATCTCTGAATTTTTGGTGGCCTTCCTGAGCCAGGATTCAGACACAGCAAGGACATCAGGGTTAGCAGAGTGTGCTAAAGCAGTGAGTAAGACAAACTTAGGGAGGAGGCTTCTGATGTTGACATGCATGAAACCAAGGCTTTTTCGAACACAGAAGTCAACAAATGAGGGTGCCTGGGGACATGCAGGGCCTGGGTTTACCTCCACATCACCCGCGGAACAGAGAAGGAGTAGTATGAGGGTGCGGCTAAAGGCTATCAAAACTGGTCGCCTAGAGCGTTGGGGACAGAGAATAAGAGGAGCAGGTTTCTGGGCATGGTAGAATATATTCAGGGCATAATGCGCAGACAGGGGTATGGTGGGGTGCGGGTACAGCGGAGGTAAGCCCAGGCACTGGGTGATGATGAGAGAGGTTGTATCTCTGGACATGCTGGTAGTAATGGGTGAGGTCACCGCATGTGTGGGAGGTGGGACAAAGGAGTTATCAGGGGTATGAAGAGTGGAACTAGGGGCTCCATTGTGAACTAAAACAATGATAACTAACCTGAACAACAGTATACAAGGCATATTGACATTTGAGAGAGACATATAGCGAGGCATACAGTAATCACAGGTGTTGAATTGGGAAAGCTAGCTAAAACAGTAGGTGAGACAACAGCTAATCAGCTAGCACAACAACAGCAGGTAAAATGGCGTAGACTAGGCAACGGGGCCAACAGATAAAACAAACAAGCAGAATGGAGTACCGTGATTTATGGACAGTCCAGCGTGCATCAGCTATGTAGCCAAGAGATCAGTGTCCAGGGGGCAGCGGTGGATGGGGAAGGGAAGCTGGACTGGCGAGTGTTATCCAGGTTAAAAAAACGAACAATGACTAAATAGCTTGTAGCTAGTTAGCTGGTTAGCTTCTGGAGGTTCTTGAGTGTGTTCTAAAAATAAATAAAAAATAATAGCGATTCCGTATCACATTGGGTGAGGCAGGTTTCCGGAAGGTATAAACAAATTAAAAGTCAAAAGAGATAGAAAGTAAATATGGGTCCGGTGGGCGTTTGGGACGCGGCGATTCAGGCGGTTAGCAGGCCTGTGCTAACAAGCTAACAGTTTGTAGGCCCGGGCTAGACAAGGTAGCAGTTAGCGGACCGGAGCTGGACAAGCTAGCAGTTAGCAGGCCGAATTAGCAAGCAGGGAGATAGCGAGGGCTAGAGAGTTAGCCTTTGGGGGACGTCGCGATGGGGTGAGTCTGTTTATTCCTCTTCATGCGGTGACATCGATAGACCGGTCGTGGGCCCGGGTATTGTAGCTCAGGAGTATGCTACGGTGGTAGCGCAGGCCGGGCTAGCTTCAAGCTAAGTGGGTGGAAACGCTAGCCAGGGGTAATCGTCCAGGGTTGCGGTTTAGCTAGATAGCTAGTTGTGAAGATCCAGCGTATTTGGAAGCTTAGGTTTAGCAAAATGTTTTTAAAGGGATAGCTATGTAAAAAACGAAAAATATGTAAAAAAACGAAAAATAAACTAAATATAAACAAAATATACAGGGACACGACACGACAGGACGACTTACTGCTACGCCATCTTGGATTCCAATAGTCCGATGGACTAAAAGGAGGGAGAACAGAAAAACAAATAGGTAAAACTACGCAACCATGCAATTAGGGAAAGAGAGGTGGAATAAAAATGTATGAAAAACAGAAAGGAAAAGAAAGACAACAATGCTAAATTGAGGTCCCTGTGGAGAGAGAGCCTAATGGGTAATACTAAACTACTTTAATTCCCTGCATCCCTGTCTACTACAGCTAGTCATTTACTAGGATTCGATTGATGCACCAGCGCGTCAATCTAATTGACATCATTAAAAAATCCAAATCCATCTATTTAAGCCTATGGTTTAAACTCTAGATGTATCTGGTGTTTTGTATGGGATGCGTCTCAATCCACCACACAAACAGGGCTGTTTGTCAGACCAGCAGACATCACGAAAATAGGTCTTCTCACAAAAACATCTGTTTGGGATGAGACCCTCACAGACATGATGGTGTTCTCTGTTTTTCTCTACGACCACCACAAGCGTCACAGGACTCTCTGAAGATAACCCAGTACCAGTTTAACTGATGGAAGTATGGAAGTAGTTTTGTGCCAACAAATAAAGGGGTTAAAAATGTGTCAAAAATATATATATTTCCTGAGCTTTGTTATATCTCCTATATAGGACAGACGCTTAAAAACCTTATTCCACATTATTTATTTTTGATTGTCTTTTTTGCCATTTATGAATGTGTTATTCAATGTATTTCTATGGGCTATAGTAGTAAAGGCCAAATTCAATATTTCATCCCATTTTTATTATACTTTTTTCTACCTACTGGCGTCCTAACATTCCATATCAAATAACTAAATGATCAATGGTACGACCATCTTAAAACAATTCCATAAGTTATCTTAGCAGACCCCCCGCCCACCACCAATTTTTATTTATTTACTTTGAATACATATTTATTCAAAAACAATGAGGACTCGGTATGATGTGGTTCTTTACCATCTTATGTGGACAGTGGCTTCACTCTTGTCGTATATTCACTCATGTGATCTTCTCTTGTCACTTTTCCGAATGCTTTTCCAACATTACTTCAGTCAAATTCTGATCAAATAAACAAAAATATCCCAAAATACAAAATAAAGTTTTACTTGTCGTATTAGGACTTTTAGTTGGAAGGTTGAAACCAAACATAATGTTTATTAACAGCAACCTAATTCTGCAATCTTCTTTTAAACAGTGATTAAACATAGGCAGTGTCAACCCGGTCTCAGAGCATTTTGTATTATTCTGTACGTAAATCCGACATACTCAATTTAGTATGACATGTTTCGTATGGTATGTATTAATTTGTGTATGTCCATTATCCATTTGTATATGTGACAAATTGCAATTCGTATGATATGTTACAAATTATGTGGCTAACGTTAGCTAGGCTAGAAGTTAGGGTTAAGGTTAGGAGTTAGGCAAGGGTTAGCTAATATGCTAAGTAGTTGCAATGGAGCTAAAAAGTAGTAAGTAGTCAGCAAATTAGCTAAAATGCTAAAGTTGTCCATGATGAGATTTGAACATGAAATCTTTGAGTTGCTATACATTTGCGTTGTACACCAACCCGACCAAAAGTAAAAACCCGACCAAAAGTAATGGTGATGGACTGCGCTATTAGTATGCATAGGAGGCCTACAATATTGAAGTGCTATTCTGAACAGTTTTAAATCAATGTACAGGTAACTGCCAAAATAATGAATACACCTGAGTAAATGAAGTGTTTGCTTCCACACAGGTGTGGTTCCTGAGTTAATTAGGAAATGAACATCCCATCATGCTTAGGGTCATGTATAAAAATGCTGGGCAGGCCATTATTTTGGCTACCATGGCTATGCTCCCATCCAAAGGGCAC